>NW_021832400.1:5000-10000 GCF_006345805.1 Octopus sinensis | reverse complement strand
TGCATTTTCTCGGTCTTATTCATATTTGGTTCAATGCAGTATATGCTATTCTTGAAGTTGGACCTTCAATATGGGATGGCTTTAATATGGGATGGCTTTTTCAAAAGTGGCTTTATCAGTGGATAAATTGAAGACATCCCTGTTAATCTTGTTAACCATATGTTTAATTACTGCTGGTTGGTGGTTAGGACCTATGTCTATGTACGGGGCTTCCTCATTTGGTTCATAGTAGTTCGGAAATTTTTCTTTGTTAAGATTCATGTTAGTGTCAAGGAAGTTGACTTCTTTACGGTTTGTATTAATTGTGGTTCTTAAGCCTAATTGGCTAAATATTTTGCCTAAATGTTTTCCTTATTCTATTCCTATCGTGTTCGTTTTTATTATATACTACTCCGAGGCCATCGTCCCTATAGACATCTATGTTAGCTTCTTTGTTTCTTTTTTAAGGTTACCTAGGATATAAAGGTCTACAAGGTCAGTTATTTCTACACCATCATAACTTCTCATTGCCACGTCAAATAACTTGTCTCCATTCTTTTTTACCTAATAGGAATTATCATGAAAGAGTAAAGGCGTTCTTGAATTCATAATTTTTATATATAAAAGTAAGGTTGTGTGTCTGTCTCCTACGATTTAGATTCCTAACTACTCCCACATTTTGCGGTGCAGTTTAACCCTTTAGTGTTCAGATTACTCTGTTAAATATAATACTTCATCAAATTGTTTTGAATTAATCAAGCATTATCTTATAGCTTTGAGGTTTCAATGATGTGATTGTTTATTTTTAGAATGTCAATGTAGGTTAGGTGTGAGAGGCTAAATATGGCCAGTTTGAATATAAAATATGTAGAATATATTGGGCCGGATTTGGCCAGTTTAAACACTAAAGGGTTAACCAAAACCGGGTATCTTATAGTCGTGATTCATATCGAGCCCTTCTGGGTATTAGCGCGCGTCTACGATGAGTCTACGATTAAAAAAAAAATTTACCATCATTTTTTCCATTTTAATGCATTTTTTCGCTATTTTATATGGGAAGTAACTCTCTAAAAATGTCTACGATGAGTCAACGATTTAAAAAAAAATTTACCATTATTTCTTTTCCATTTTTAATGCATTTTTTTGCTATATTTTGGCTATAACTCTCTAAAAATGCTTATATAGTTATTTCCCTTACAAACCCGAGCAACGCTGGGCGATACTGCTAGTTATATCTATATCAATATTTGTTATAGTGACATATGTTTTACTAAATTCAAGTACCTTCTGAAGCAAACTTTTGGAGATCGAGGGACAGAACTCTACGATATCGAATTGTATAAATTTGCATTTGGGTTTATCTTCTATTTTCTGAACCATTCAATACTTGTACAACTGCATATCCATTGAGTAATATTTGAGTGTGCTCTGATATATCGTATAACATTATCTAATATGGATTTACTAATAATTCCTATTTCGCTTTTTTGGGGATTTATCAATCTACAGCTAGGGTTTCGCGTGAAGTTACTTTTCTGGTCTTTCAGATTTATAAAAGGGTTTCGTGGTGGGATAAGCTTTTCTACTTTGTCTTCTATTTCAAACTTTGTGGCTAAATTTTTGCTTCTATATTAATTGAATTATAAGTGGTGGGGTTTGTTTTCTTGTATGCTTTAGTTATATTGTCGGTTAGTCTTATATTCTGCCATGGGTTGGTGTAAATAAAATTATGTAGCGGAGGTTTAGTCAATGTGTTCACATGACGAACTTCGCGAGACTTCCAAAACGCTCTCTATTTCTTTATTAGATACAAGGGGCCGAAAGAGAGAGGGGACGATACAAGGACAGACAAGACAGTACAAGTGGGGATATAAAACATATAACGATGAATGAAAATGATAATTGTCCCCGTAACTTAGCGGTTCGGCAAAAGAGACCGATAGAATAAGCTAGTACTAGGCTTACAAAGAATAAATCCTGGGTCGATTTGCTCGACTAAAGGCGGTGCTCCAGCATGGCCGCAGTCAAATGACTGAAACAAGTACAAGAGTAAAGAGAGAGTATATAGGCGTTGGAGTGGCTGTGTGGTAAGTAGCTTGCTTACCAACCTCATGCTTCCGGGTTCAGTCCCACTGCGTGGCACCTTGGGAAAGTGTCTTCTACTATAGCCTCAGGCCGACCAAAGCCTTGTGAGTGGATTTGGTAGACGGAAACTGAAAGAAGCCCGTTGTATATATGTATATATGTACGTATGTATGTATGATTGTATGTATGTATGTATGTATGCATGCATGCATGTATGTACGTAAGTATGAAGGGGTGCTAAAATGTTCCTGGCTTTAAGCGTATCGCGAAAGGCATGGCTGGAAGCACAAATTACCGAGTTCTTTTACACGGTTAAAAAAATCTGAAGGGCCTCTGCATTGTGTGAATCTGAGAAGGGAATATCTTGAATAAAATCATAATTAACTTATCCTCCTGTACTTTCTTTTACCCAAAAGTAGAAACTTTTCAACACTCCATCGTATATACATGTGTAGTGTTTGTCTCCCACACCGCATGCCAACCGGTGCTGGTTTGTTTACGGTCTCGTGATTTAACCCCCAAATTTGAAACCAATATTTGTCCAAATCTGCCAAAACTACTTCCTTTTCAAGACGTTTAAAGGACATTTGGTGCACATTTCTAGTAAGTCGAGCGACCACCTAAGGGTTACTTCGTTGTTTTGTATACATTTTCTTTATATTTGCGTAATTCGATTTATCAATATTTCTTCAAGTCACTGCTTTATTTCCTTTTTACTTTTAACCTTTTCATGTTCCCCAACATTAAATACGTTTTTCACCCATTTAAATATCTATCGTCTGGTCGGTCCGATAAATAATGACAGGCAGACGAAAGCATTAGTGGAATTGATACGAAACTTCCATTGAGAGATAGCACTGAAAAATCATACGACGAAGCACTTTAGAAATATTTGATAATGGAGACAAATTTAAAAGAAAATTCTGCGACATCATTCTGGCATCATCGTTCTAGAAACACAATTTATTGCTGTCGTTTTTGAAGTTTGACCCCGGGTTAACTTTGATCGAACAGACCAATGGCCTATGGCGATCTAAATGTGCTCATCTATATGTTTCTCTAATGTACAGGTAATCCAGGACAACATAGTCCGCCGTGTTCATTCCAAAAACGGTGGAATGTGATCCGAAGAAGACGTAGTTGTAACACGTGGCAGGTAGGGAGGCAACGAGCTGGCAGAAACGTTAGCAAACCGAGAATAATGCTTAGCGGTATTTCGTCTGCCGCTACGTTCTGAGTTCAAATTCCGCCGAGGTCAACTTTGCCTTTCATCCTTTCGGGGTTGATTAAATAAGTGCCAGTTACGCACTGGGGTCGATGTAATCGACTTAATCCATTTGTCTGTCCTAGTTTGTCCTCTCAGTGTGTAGCCCCTTGTGGGTAGTAAAGAAATAGGTATTTCGTCTTCTGCTATGTTCTGAGTTCAAATTCCGCCGAGGTTGACTTTGCCTTTCATCCCTTCGGGGTCGATAAATTAAGTACCAGTTACGCACTGGGGTCGATGTAATCGACTTAATCCGTTTGTCTGTCCTTGTTTGTCCCCTCTCTGTTTAGCTTCTTGTGGGCAATAAAGAAATAAAAGAATCGTTAGCACGCCGGGCGAAATACTAAGCGGTTTCGGGGAAGAAGCTAAATTGGATCTTTTCGGTTTCAACGGCAGTTTTTTCTAGCGGTGTCATATGAAATTGTCACCCATAATTATGACCCTAATATCGATCTATTGCATTTCAATCTGTTTTAGGGTTAGGGTTATTTAGGGTTAGGGCTAGGGGGGAAGGGTATTTTTTTTCGTCACAAATGTAAATAAACCCAATCTGTTTCTTAAACGAGGGATGTATTCATACGGCACAGAATGTTTTTTAACTCAATGGACGTCATCAATTGGTTGAAATTGCAGAAATTGAAGAAAATATCTTACAAATATCTTACAAACTATAGAATTTTCTCAATAAAGCCAAGAGAAAAAGATGTTTTATAAACACATTTTACCAGTATACGAAGTTTAAAATTTTTTAGTTACCTAAAAATTATGTTAAAATCTGCCGTTCAAACCGAAAAGATCCGCTAAATCGTTTAAAGCAGCCATAAGTGCTCAAATGGTACTTATTTTACAGACCTCGAAACGATGAAGGGCAAAGTCGACCTCGGTTGATTTGAACTCTGAGCGTAAAGACGGACGAAATGCCTATTTCTTTACTACCCACAATGGGCTAAACACAGAGAGGACAAACAAGGACAGACAAACGGATTAAGTCGATTATATCGGCCCCAGTGCGTAACTGGTACTTAATTTATCGACCCCGAAAGGATGAAAGGCAAAGTCAACCTCGGCGGAATTTGAACTCAGAACATAACGACAGACTGTTAAGCTTTTCTCCCGACGTGTTAACGACTCAGCCGGCTCGTCGCCTTAAGTGTGACCGCTACTAACATAATTAGTACAATGAGGTGGTTTTGCAGCATTATTAAAGGATAAGGAGAAAAAAAGCTTTCCAATAACTGTTGTCGCTTTTTATATTTTAAGTTCAATTCCCACCTAGGTCAACGTGGCCTTTCACTCTTCCACTGTCAGTAACATAAAATACATCTCAAAAACTGGGATTAATAACATCGACTCTTTCGACTGTTTCCCGCCAAAACTTTTGACCAAGCGCTTGTATTGCCACCATTATTATTTGTTATTTTATAGCGTTTATAAATGGTTTATAAATTTAAGTATTGTCCATTTTGTTATATTTTATTCGTTGTTCCATTCTATGGACGCTGCGCCATTTCAAAAAAAAAATTTTAACGTATTTTATTTCCACGTTGATTCGCTTGGTGTGTTTTGTTTACATTACCAACAGATGTACATACAAACGTACTTATACACCAATGTATATATATATATATATATATATCCATACATATACATACATACATTTATGTGTGTGTGT
>NW_021832400.1:0-2500 GCF_006345805.1 Octopus sinensis | reverse complement strand
GAACCTCTTGCAAAAACTATGCACCCCTGTTCTATACTCAGGTAGAGATATGAGGTCTGCTACTTTTGAATGGGGTTGTATTTTATTTGGGTCTGTTTGTAGAAGAGGACTTAGCTTCCGTGTGGCTGCTACAAACAAACATGAACAGGAAATTAATGAGAAAGAGAACTAATGTAAAACAAACAAACAAACAAAAACCGCACAGACAGGGCTGTGGGGTTAAGAAATATGTTTCCAAGCCAAGGGATTTTGGGTTCGGTCCCACTTCGTGCGGCATCTTGGGTATGTTTCTTCTACTGTAACCTCAGGCTGACCAAAATCTTGTGTGTGGATTTGGTAGACGGAAACTGAAAGAAACTCGTCGTATATACCCATACATACATATACACAATACATACATATATACATATACATAAACACACACACATACACACCACACCACACACATATATATATATATAATATATATGATATATATATGTATATATATATATGTATATATATATGTGTATATATATGCATATATATGTATATATATATATATATGTATATATATGTATGTATATATATATATATATATATGTATATATATAACTCGCTCTGAGATTTATCATTGTTATATATATATATATATATATATATGTATTTATATATATATTATTATATGTATATAGTATATATATGTATAAAAATTATATATAAAAAATCCAAAATGGGAAGAACGCAAAATACACAAAAGACGACACAAAAACGGACGGGTCATTCGAAGCCTCTATCTTCAGTCAGGAACCGGATCATATGTATATATATATTCTATATATATATGCATATATATATATATATATATATATATATCTATATATATATATATACATATGTGTATATATATATATATATTATATATACGTGTGTGTGCTTATGTTTATGTGTGGGTGTCTTTGCGTTTGTCCACCATCGCCACCACCGCCGTCTGACAACGGCTATCACTTTGTTTACGACCCCGTAACAGCATTTCGGCAAAAGAGACCGTTACAATAAGTGCCTGGCTCAAAAGTAAATACGGGGTTGAATTTGTTTAACTAAATCCTCCTACATGGCAGCTGTTCGAAGATTGAAATAAATAAAAATTAAAAAACAAAAGAACAAAATGAAAACTGCTGTGACTCACACGAAAGAAATATTTATTCTATTGGTTATAAACATTAATTAGAACAATTTGAATAGCACTGTCAAAAACAATGTACCCAATTCATTTTGTCAAAGGAAGAAAAGAAGACCAATTTGTTTGGACGGAACTTCTATGCTGAGAAATACAAACAGGAATGACAATAATTCTTTGAATAGCGTTGAGAGCAGTGCAAAGTATAGATATATGAGCGACATAATAGACAGATTGAATCTACGTGGTAGAGGTATATGACCGAAGAAAATGCATCCTTGCTTGATATTTTTAAGAACAAACAAGGAGAAAAATAACAGCTGTGTTCCTTTTTTCTTTGTCCTCAAGGGAACGGAAGGTAGTTATCAAACGCTGTCTTCTCTATTAGTTACAATAGGGTTTGCAAGCTTTGAGGGGGAACAATAATCAGGTCTAACTGTTTTGTCATACGTCTGCCGATAGAACTGAACCACAATGCACGGTAATACGTAATATGAGGGCACGATGAAGGACATCAACGATATTCCTTGAGAGATTAAGACATTCGTAGCTCCTTAACAGAAGGTAGTGTATGCAGAAGTATCTAGAAGCGACATGTAGCTGAGAAGCACATGTCACGCAAATTTTAATGATTACTGGAGGCCATTCCAAAGCTTTGTCTTGCCACGAGTGCATAAAGCAAAGCAATAAGTCTTCCAGTAAAGCAATCTCATTGATTATACGCACGATAATGATGGACATTCGAATGCTTTCTATTTATAAGAATTTGCAAATAGAAAGAACAATAGCGGCAGTAACAGTAGTTGCAGTAATAGTGGCAATAAGAGTCGCAACAGTCGTAGCGTGCTTATTATTAATCTCACAAACTTTGCTTGACTTAAAATAAAATACCTATTTCTTTACTACCCACAAGGGGCCAAACACAGAGGGGACAAACAAGGACAGACAAATGGATAAAGTCGATTATATCGACCCCAGTGCGTAACTGGTACTTATTTGATCGACCCCAAAAGGATGAAAGGCAAAGTCGACCTCGGCGGAATTTGAACTCAGAACGTAACGGCAGACGAAATACCTATTTCTTTACTACCCACAAGGGGCCAAACACAGAAGGGACAAACAAGGACAGACAAATGGATTAAGTCGATTACATCGACCCCAGTGCGCAACTGGTACTTAATTTATCGACCCCGAAAGGATGAAAGGCAAAGTCGACCTCGGCGGAATTTGAACTCAGAACGTAACGGCAGACGAAATACCGCTAAGCATTTCGCCCGGCGTGCAAACGTTTCTACTAGCACGCCGCCTTAAAATAAAATACCAGTCACGTACTGAGGTTGA
>NW_021832399.1:0-55000 GCF_006345805.1 Octopus sinensis | reverse complement strand
ATAAATACAATTAGCATTTCTATTTCTGAATGGCAGTTGAATAATGAGATGTATTATGAATGTACATCATCGTTTTGATTCTTGCTGTTCCTCGTGTACGTGATAATTTATAATCGATTTGGCATACATCAGCATCGATCAGTAAAATATTTGCTTGCTGAATTCTATAGACAAGTACTACCGTTCTTGCTATTGATCTAGGGGTGTCTTTGACTGAAGAGACACAACCAGGTTGAAACACTAATGTTCTGAAACTACCCTTATGTCAATGAATTGAGTGTGTTGGCAACGCACATAGTCTGAAAAGAAGAGTTCTCCGAAGGTGAAATACAACAGCGATTAGCATATTACCTTTTCGAATCTGCCGGAACGTATTAAGAATGAATATGCGCTTCGTCGTTTTAATTCACGCGGTTTCTCACGCACAGGGTACGTTATTAGTTAAGTATTGGGATCTTATCAAGAAGAATTTAGTAGGCCTACACGGTACTATGATTATGGGAATTAGTGAAAAAAGTATTTTTTCACTAAATACTTGGTGAAAATATTAGAATTCTCCTTTAACTAATAAATATATGCAAAAAAGTTTGTTTGTTTTTTTAATGGTTTCTAAAGGAATGTATATGTAAATATAATACAATCAATATTTAATGGACTTTTAAGTCCTACTCGGGGTAACCTTAGACTTGTAGTTAGAAGTATTCTAAGATTGATACACTATATTTTTATATATTTCTAGTTGTTTGTAGATAAACGATTAGATTCTAAATGACAGTTGTTTGTATCAAGTCAGTTATAGTAGTTGGTAAATTGACAGTTACCGATTTTGTTCTGTTACTTAAACTTAGGGATATTAGAATAGGCAAAATTAGTCGAATGTTGAGGTAGTGAAATAAGATAGTTGAATAATATTATCCTTAATTATTTGCTGATATTTAAGATTTAGGTGAAAATCTTTTTGAAGAAAGAAAATAATTGTTAACGTAATAGTGTAGCGAGTTTACCATTAGTTTGGCCCAGTGTTCAAGTATTGATCTAATAGTGAAATGAAATTGAACGGACATGAAAACCAGTGAATAATTCCTTTTCTCGTCATATTTTTGTTAGAGCAAGAGGTCGATGCTGCAATGTTAAAGGTTTATTCTTAAGATTTCACTATATAATGGAGTTTTTCCATTACCCGCAAGTTCGGTATCCTAACGGAGATGTTAGAACAGAAACGTGTGTGCGTATATATATATGTGTGTGTGTCAGTGTGTGTCTTATAGATACATACACACACACACACACATAGTGTGGATGTATGTAAGTGTATGTGAATACAAATTAGTTGTTATCACAGCTGTCTGATAAACAGCATCGCGAAACTCTAAGTAGCAGTTTGCGAAGTTCTTTTTTGTTTTTTTTGTTTTTTTGTTTTTTGTTTTTTCTCTTTTTTTTTACCATAATAAAACAGTCTTATACACTTTTTTTTTTGTTATTCGAGAACTATTTTTCCCAATTTATTTTGCTCTTATGTGCTTACTTGTATGAATACAAATATATGCGTCTATATATTTTAATAGGTGTATGCATGAATTAATAGTTATACATCTGTTTATATACACAAATGTGTATTATTTACATATGCAGGCATGCCTCGATAGTTAAGAAATCGCTTTGCAGCCGAGTAGTTACAAAGCGATTTCCTTAATCAAAGAGCCATGTCTGCGCGGCACCTTGAGCAAATGCCGTCTACTATCAACACAGGACGACCAATGTTTTGTGAGTGAAATTGATAGACGGAAACTATGTGGAAGCCCGTCGTTTGTGTATATATTTATATATATATACATGTCTGTGTTTGTTATCCCAGCTCCTCCACTTGACAAGCGATGTTGGTTTGTTTACGTCCCCCTAACTTAGCGGTTCGGGAAAATACTCCGATAGAATTCAAATAAGTACCAAACTTTAAAAATTTATAAGTACTAGAGTCGATTTGTTCAACTGAGACCCTTCTAGGTGGCGCCCCAGCATGGCCTCAGTTCAATGATTGAAACAAGAAAAGATTAAAAAAAGATATCAGATGCCTTTTAGAATATTTGCACACAAAGCCTACAGAAGTACACACAGTTCCATATACACCCATCCACCTTCGCATCATAACTATCCTATAGGCATAGCAATCATCACCGAAACTACAAGCTCAGACACCTTACCACATTAAATGGCCATATTCTGTATTGCAGTGTTCTATGCAGCAGTTGATAATGATCCCAGTTAATATCGATATGGAGTTTATTGATTGAGTATTGATTATTGTACTTTAAGATATAGCCCAGAGACTAACTCTTTCATAGATAATCTAAAACTATGTTCATAGACGAAAACTGAGAGAAAGTCTCTCTCTCCCCCCCTCTCTCTCTATCTATATATATATATCTATATCATATATATGTATAGTATGTACATCTATGTATATATATATACAAATATATATATATATACATATATATATATATATATATATATATATATATATATATATATATATATATATACATATACATATACATGTACATATATATGTGCATGTGTATATATATATATATATATATATGTATGTATGTATATGTGTGTGTGTGCGTGTGTGTGCGTGTGGTGTGTGTGTGTGTGAGATGACATCTTCGTTCCCGTGTATAGCCATCGCTCGAGGCATTTCAGAATCGGTCTCATGTGTGAACTGCACGGGTGTGACTTTGCAGGCTGGCAAATAACCTCCACTCTTTGGCACAGATGTTAAATACACGATTGGCTCCGACAACGGGAGCTACTTGATCATCATGCACTTTCATGTGCCGTTTCAATCCTCAGATGCAACGCAAATCTTGCTACGTTCATGGCATGATGTTATGGTGTGTATGGCACAATCCAAGTCAACACGCTGTACATGAGTTCGCTTCTGACTTTTCAGTCCCACTCTGTTGAAGCAGACTCTCCTTCATTCATCCGCGTGTCAGCTCTCCTTGGTTATCCACATTTCCTAAAAGTATCACGCCCGCACTCTTTCTAGCATTTCTCTTCAACTTCTCGTGATTTCTTTGTGCTATTTCGAAACTCTCAGTTCATCATATATTGCTTTTCTCTATCTTGTCTAGTCAGTTGCAGTTTCATCCCAGTCCTTTTCCGTTAGCTTTCTTCAAGGATGCTTTAATGCATTCTTTGAAACCTAGCTTCAGGTTTATGGGGTAGACGCCATCCATTCCTCAGCTCTCTTTGATATTTAGATAACTTTCGGCCAGTAGTATCCCAGACCATGACTAACTTAATTGCACCACCTCTCTAGACCGGAAAGTCCCGAGAATCCAGGAGTGGACCACCTCATCCACTTCCATTTTAAAGTGTTGTCGACAATTACTCCGAGATCCGTAACAGTGTTTGATGTCACGAGGGAAAATTGCAGAGATATATATCCAGATGTAGGTGATTTAACTGGAATTTGTTGGAGGTATTCATCCAGGAACCGTTTGAATTTTATGAGATCTTTTTCTTCTCTTACGTGTTTTGGCATGGTGTTAAAGTGAGCAGGGCCAGTTGAGACGTAATAGTTCTGTCAGAGTATTGTGATGTGGCGCGAACATGAGTTTAAAGAGGATGTATGACATAGGAACCAAACTTAACTTCAAAGTTAATGCCAACATCATTTGAGCAACGCTGATGGAATATTTTCCACTTTATACAAATGATATGGCGCTGACGGCAGCATTGGAAGGAATAAAGTTTGAGCTTCTCGAGCCGATCCCAGTAATCAAGAATTGCTATATCGTCTATTTTCTTTTCTTTTGTGATTGATCTCTGGGATGCTTCCATTTTCATATTTTGTTTGGTGTAGGGAGAACACAGTGAACAACAGTATTCGAGGTGAGGATGGGCGAAGGTAAAGAAGAGAAGGATAATGATAAGCGCCTCTCTAGACCGGAAAATCCCGAGAATCCAGGAGTAAGCCCTGTGGGCCACCTCAGCCACTTCCATTTTAAGGTGTTGTCGACAATTACTCCGAGATCTGAGCAGTGTTGATGTCACGAGGTTTTCGCCCGAGGGAAAAGTTTATGAGAGCTTAAGTGCAACCTCTTTACCGAAGTGAATTAATCCGAATTTATTCTCGTTTAGCTGCATATTATATTTTTGCACCCATTGGCTAAAAGAAAGCAGATCTCGTCTCCTCCTCTGTCAACGAACTTCAGAATCTATGAGTCATCAGCGATAATTTTAATGCTGTTGTATCGGATGACGTCAATGATGTCACTGATGCATTCTATTTTCGCTATGTTTTTTTCTGTTTCGTGGCAACCCTGATGTATATATCAAAACAGTTTGATTCAGACTCCTTGGTACTCTGAGTTTCAAGCGTGTCGCTAGTCTTCGCCCATTGGGGTCTGAATGAGAGTTCGATTGAAGAGAATCAATGTTTACTACTGGACGTTAGCCTACGATCGGTCGAGAAATGTCACGCGTATACTGGTTTGACGTTGGTATTTCAGCGACAAAAATTAATTGAAAAATACCGCAGTAGTGGACGAGAAATCGGTCATTTTATTGGGGGAAGTAGGAAGGTGCGGTAGACGTGGGGATATATGTGTATATATTTACATGTATATGCCCATATATCAGTGTATGCATCCATACTTATACGAGTGTGTGCTTAGATGTACATTCACACATCCACGTGCGTGCACATACGCAGAAACACACACACATAGGTACCCACGCATACACGCGCGCGCACAAATAAACACACACTCGTGCACACCTTTATTTTCATGTGAATATGCACGCGAGCACATGCACAGCCGCGCACACACATCTGTGCGCATACATACGGTCACATACATGCGCGCGCAAATTCATGTTTGGTCATGCACAAGGATACATGGAGAAGTGTTGGGGATTGGAGATTTCCTGTACTGTGCTGGTGTGAATATGTACATGGAGATAAAGGTGTGCACGCGTGTGTGTGTCCGTGTCTTTTTGCATGTGTGTGCGTGTGTGTGTATATGTGTGCATGCGTGTGTGTGTGTGCGTGTGTGAGTGCGCGCGCATACAGATGTTTGAATGTACATCTTACCACATTTACGCACTCGTATGAGTACGGATGCATGCACGCAGAAATATGGACATATACATGTACATACTACATACATACATACATACATACATACATACATACATACATACATACATACATACATATCCCCATATCTACCCACCCATTCCTTCTTCCCCAACCACACGACCGATGTTTTGTCCACCACGCAGTCGATTTTCTGTTCACCCTGCGGTATTTTCCAACTAATTGCTGTTGCTGAAATACGAATATCAAACCGCTATACCGCGTAACCTTTCTCGACCAATCGCATGCTAACGTCCATTAGTAAAGATTGACTCTCTTCAATCGAACTCTTATTCATACCCAAATGGCCAAAGACTAGCCACACACTTGAAACTCAGAGTACCAAGGAGTCTGAATCAAACTGTTTTGATCTATATATATATATTATATATATATATATAATATATATATATATATATATATATATATGTAAATATGTACGGTGGGGGACATATAATCATATATATATTATAAAAATACTCGTGTGTGTGATCTTTTATTATATAAATATTGACACACACGTATATCGAACTTAATTTAATAAAACAGCTGAAGTAATACCAATATTGGTATTAGTGAATTTTTTATAGCAAAAACAAACAGCAGTGAGTATAATCATGTTTTTTTACTCACATCGATAATTGTTCAATAATTTGAAACTTGACCAAACAAATGTAATAATAAATTCTATTCTTGCTTGCACGAATATACATACATACATACATACATACATACATACATACATACATACATACATACATACATACATATATACATGCATATACAAGTATACAGATAGATAGATAGATAGATAGATAGATAGATAGATAGATAGATAGATAGATAGATAGATAGATAGATAGATAGATAGATAGATAGATAGATAGATAGATAGATAGATAGATAGATGGGTGGATGGATAGATATTACATATGTGCGTGTGCTCGCCTGTGTGTGCTTTTTCTCTTTAAAAAAAGCTTACGTTGTGTGATGAAAAAAGTGCAATGCATATTCATAAATATATACATAGATATGTGTTTTAATAAAATGTTTTTCAATAAGTAAGTTTTGTCTAAAAAAAAAATAATCAAACAACTTAATTTTAGAAACAGAGAGGAACATTAAAAACATATGACTCTATGTTGTTAAAATTTCTATATAAAATATATTAAATTAACATCAGAAACAAGATATGTTAAATCGACCGTTATTAATAAATAGATTGATATGATGCGAATATATATTTTATGAAAAGTTTATGTATTACAAATGTAACATAGAATTTAATATCAATTTTTATATATACGGAGTATTAGATGAATAGAAGCACGCAGGCGTATAGGAATATTTCTTTATGTGAGTGCATTTCTGTATGGTTGTATGCACAAATATAGTAAATATATATGTGTGTATATATATATATATATATATATATAATATATATATATATATATATTATATATATATATATAATATATATATATATATATATATATATATATATACATAAATATATATATATATATATATATATATTATATATATATATATATATATATATATACATATATGTGTGTGTGTGTGTGTGTGAGTGTGTATGTATGTATACGTTAAATGTATGTTTGCATATGTATATGTGTATCACTTCAAGCACATATTACAATATATATGTATTAAACTATTAGTCTACGCATACATATATATATAATTGTTCGCACGCATTTACATATATATATATATATATATATATATATATACATACATACATACATGAATATATATAATGTGTGTGTCAATTCATGCACACATTAAGCCGTATATAAATATAGAATTATTGATATAATAATTTGTAATCAGCTGTGTAGGCATAATTATAAACTCGTATATCTTGCTAAAATCATACCCACTTTTTAAAAAAAACAAAAAGAAGGGCACATGGAATAATGTAGTCCCAGTAGACATAGAGACGCATGGCATAGTGGTTAGGGTGTTGGATTTATGGTCGTAAGAACGTGATTTCGTTTTCTGGAGGGGCAATGCGTTTTGTTCTTGATCCATAATCAAAGAGTTAAGTTTCAGAGAAGCAGAGTTTATGACGCGTTTTGAATCCCTGATATAAACTATATCTTTCCATTTTGTGTAAATAGTTAATGAACGTCATATTTCACATTTTAAAAGATGATGAGCTGAGACAGCAATCTAGTTCCAGCTTTCGTTCGAATTATTTTATGCTCATACACACCCCTAATATATATTCAGTGGAGCCGCGTGGCTTTGTGATTAGGGTGTTGGGCTCATAATCGTAAGATTGTGGTTTTGATTCCTTGACCGGGCAGTGCATTTTCTTCTTGATCAAAACACTTCATTTCACGTTGCTCCAGTCCACTCAGCTGGTAAAGATCAGTAATTCTGCGACGGACGTCATGGGAGGAATATATATACGCCAGAGAAACCAAGAAACCAGCCCCGTGTTCCTTATGGAGTAATGTGGACTATTCTGTAGATATGGCCGGGTGTTTAAGAAGTTCCCTTCATAATCGTATATTCTGAGTTCTATCCTACAGCGCTACATCTTGGGAAAGTATTTTAACCATAACTAGCGGCCAACATAAGTCTCGTGAGTGAGATTTGGTAGACGGGAACTGCACGGAAAACTGTGTATCGTCGTTCAGGTAACATACTTTAAGAAATCGGTTTCAATCAATGGACTGCGGTCATGCTGGAGCACCGACTTGAAAAGTTTTAACTGAATAAGTCGACTCTGATACTTATTTTTGTAAAGCGTGTTACTTATTTTGTCGGTCTCTTTTTGCTGAAGTAAATTACACGAACGTAAATAAGCCAACACTGGCAGTCAAGCGAGGGGAGGGTACAAACACACAAAGACATATACACATAGGTATACACACACACATACACACACACGCATATACATACATATATACACATACACACACAGTTATGATTTAAAGTTTCAATCTTTAAGCAAAAAAACCGCTTTCGCTAATACAGTATATTCTGTTTCAAATCAGCTAATTCAATTAGTGAAAGCAGAGTTTCTTTGCTACGACATTATATCTGTAAAAAAAATACACCTATTTGCACAAAATTTCTAGGATTCAGGCTTGTTTCATATTTGAATCAAGTATTCTCATATGTGTGTGTGTGTGTGTGTGTGTGTGTGTGTGTGTGTGATTTGAACTCAGAATTCATGAATCAGGGACAGATATCGCAAGAGTAACATTACTCAGCAGGGTGTGTAACTCGGAGATCAGGGAGTCTATCCATGTCGAGATGCTACTTTCCACATTGCGAGGACACAGCTCCGGTACTACATACATGGGATTAGAACATCACCGGAAAGAATCGCAAGACGGATTCTTCAAACCAAGCCAATCGGCAGAAGACCTAGGTGTAGACCAACAGCGAGATGATTGGATAATATCCATAGTCTCGATTAGATGGTATGGAGGAGCTGCCTGAGAACTGTACCCCAACGACCATCCCATGAATAGTGAGCAAAGATGGATGAATGGATGGATGGATGGATGATGGATGGATGGATGGATGGATGGATGGATGGAACAACGTCTCATGCTTTTGATTAGCATTTTTTAGTATTTCTCCCAAATACATGCAGTAGAGGCAAAAAATACGTGACTAAAGTTAGAGAAGTTGCTTGAGCACAGTGAGTAATCAGAATATTTGATTCATAAGTTGAATTTCTTCAGAGTACATGTTCAACTCTCACCTGATGTAACTGTGTTTATGATAATTGCGATATATCAGCTTTTTATCCATCAAACTCGGAATGAAAATTTAAACAACGAACAAAAAAATCTCCTCCCAGTGAAATACCTTCATATGTCTTTTCTTACTTTTCTCCTTGTCATTATATTTTCGTCTTTCTCGCTCTCTTATAGTAACTAACTAATAGTCTTAGCTACATGGTACTGATGAGATTCAACCATATTGAAATGGCAGCTATTTACGCTTAACGACATGAACATTGAAGATTTTATAGCTGAATCGAAGAAAAACATTTAATTAAATACATAAACATTATATCATAAACTCAAAATTTCCTTCGCTAAACTCAGATTTGCTTGACAAACTATTTTTTAAAAAATAAATGATATTAACTTCTTACAAGATGATTCTCCCCCTTACAATAGAAATGAACAACCATCGAGCCAGCATTCTGCAATGATTTTCCCAACAAAGAAATATGCTTCAATGTACTGAACTCTTAGATTAACTGTCTTTCATCTTGTATTCTATAGAAACTCGAGTAAGCAGATCTAGGAAGCAACGAAAATATCTAAAAAGTCAATGAAACTATTTGTTCAATAAATAATCTGTTTGAAGTACATATAAAAAATACAATTTGTATTGGTCAAATGTTTTTATTAAGCATTAATCCATTATTGTAAGTAGGGATGGGGAGCAGAATGTATTACAATTGATTGATTATAGATTAATGTAATATTATGTTAGAGCCGATAGTCTGTTGATATGACAGTTGGGTGGAAGAGTTCTAAGAAACGGAATGTCGCTCGCTTAAATATTTTCCGATATATGATCTGTAACCTTCTTCTGTAATGTATTGGGTCAATTCAACTGATTATACTGCTTCCATTTAAACAATTCTTTCACTGTCAATTCAAAAGAGACCAATATATTGTAAGTGATAATAAAGATTTTTCATATTGGCACAAGTCTGCAAGTATGTAGGTGATGATGCAGTAGAGTGGACTCTCCCATCGCAAACCACAGATGATGGTTTCGCAGTTTCTTGCTGAATAACACAGATAATTTGTTTATAGTGATCAAATATCGGCATTGTCTGTTCAAATGTACGGTGTTCCACACATCAAATCTGCCCTCCTCTGATCAAAAAACAAGAGACTGAGATAATTAAAAAAAAAATTGAATAAATATACTAATTTTCCCAACTTACTCTGTGTCATGGGCTACTGTATAATGAAAAGTTAAATTATTTTCTAAGGTCATATCTCTAGTTATGAGGCATGGATCAAGGAATTCAAATATTCATTCTCCGATCAAACAGTAAGTCGACTTGCTGAGTATTATTGGTGGACAGCAGAGATGTCGAAATGATCGTAATGACCCTCAATAGATGATCAGTAATTATATAATTGAACTCTGAGAAAGAGGTAGAGAGAGGAAGAGGGGGCAAAAAAGAAATTGCAGAACCCTCCTCTTTTATCTACGACGATGGAGTCCAACGTATACATACGCGTGTGCGCACGCACACACATACACACACACGCACACGCGCACACGCACACACATACACACACACACACACACACAACACACACACACACACACAACACACACACACACACACACACACACACGCATATATATATATATATATATATATATATATATATAATCCTTTCTACAATAGGCATAAAAATAATGGCGGTGCCCTGGCATGGCCACAGCTCATGAGCTGAAACTAGATCAAATCAAGTCATAGGCATAAGGGCTAAAATTTGGGGGAGAGGGGATTATCGATTACATCGATCCCAACAGTCAACTGGTACTTAATTTATCAACCCCGAAAGGATAAGAGGCAAAGTCGACCTCGGCGGAATTTGAACTCAGAATACCGCCGCACATTTCTGCCAAGTCGCCGTCCTAAATAATAATAATAATAATAATAATAATAATAAATAATAATAATAATAATAATAAGGCACACACCAGAAAAGGTCACAGAAAACGAGAACGCAACCATACTCTAGGATATGCCAATACACACAGATAGAGAAATTAAGGCCAACCTACCGGATATAGTTGTCAGAGATTATGAAGAAAAAATGCTTTCTAATTGATGTATCAATACCAGCAGATGACAACGCGTCTCTAAAAGAAATGGAGAAACTTTCAAAATACAAAGACCTGGAAATAGAGGTAACTAGAATGTGGAATCTAAAAACAGAAACAATAGTAGGTGCATTAGGCATGATAAAAAAAATTTCAGATAAATACATAACAAAAACACCAGGACTTACAAACACATATAACATATAGAAAATTGCACTATTAGGCACTGCACACATCCTACGCAGAACACTTTCAATACAGTAACCCTCAGAGCATCACTACAAATCACAGCACATACCCAAGGCACACAGAGCTGCGCTCGGTAGTGAAGTGAAAGCACGTTATGAAAATAAAACTACTGAATGATAATAATAATAACAATAATAATAATAATAATAATAATAATAATAATAATAATAATAATAATAATAATAATAATAATAATAATAATAATAATAATAATAATAATAATAATAATAATAATAATAATAACGATAATAATAATAATTATTGGGGAGAAGATATTCCACACAATTCGGCCATGTATTTTATCGGAAAAGGAAGTACCTTACCTCTCATGAATATATCACACACGCACAAACAGATAGACACACATAAGCATGCATATGCACACGCGCACATACACACGCATACACATACATACATACATACATACATACATACATACATACATACATACACATTCACATATACCCATACGCACGTACTTACACATACACGCCACACATATACACATAACGCACACACCATGCTAATTCGTTTAGGAAATATCGAAAGTTTTGAGGAAGCACCGAGAGGACAAGAAAGGAGATGTTAGGTGTCTTATAAAAAAATAGCACATTACCAGAAATTAATAAATGAACCAAACTGATCAATCAGTCAATCAATCAATCACTCACTGAATCAAACAGTCAGTCAGTCAACCAATCAAACAATTACTCATTCAATCAATTAGTCTGTTAATCAAACAGTCAGTTAGTCAATCAGTCAGTCAATCATTCAATCAATCAGCCAGTCAGTCAATCAACCATTCAAGAACTCAATGTCCTTTCTCGTAGTTAAAAGTCAGGGGACGGCTTTACATATAACCATCACTCCTTGCTAGCATATTTTATTATTTACATTCTTCATCAACTCACGACATTGAATCCCTTATAAATTCTTTTAAAAACAGGTGAAGCATTTGAATTTCGTTTATGTAAGTGAAATAAAAACAATGAAATTACGAAATACAAATGATAGTGAAATGTCTTAAACGTCAGTGGGAGGTGAGTCACTGTTTCGTTGCTATAAAATAGTTTGTAAATTTACGAAGGTGTGAAAAGCAAACTTTGAAATGTAGAAGAGCATAAAACTTTAATCTAGAAACGAAACTAAATACACATAGACATCCTTATACACCACCAACGGCAACAACAAGCATTACTCAAAGAAAAAAGTCTTTGATTATTTATTTATTTGTAATGGTTTAATTATAGATTTTCACGTTGAAGAGAAACAAAGAAGAAAGGTAATTGCTGCGTTTTGTTTCAGAACGTCCTTGAAATAAATAATAATGTTTGATTTGCGTGTGAAGTCTCTGATGTAAGCTGCTTATGGTGGCGGAGATAAGGGTAGGGGTGTTGCTGCTGTTGTTGTTGTTGCTGCTGCTGCTGCTGCTGCTGCTGTTGCTGTTGCTGCTGGTTCAGGTACATTATGGTGGGGAAACATCGGTGATGAAGGTGGTGTAGGTGGTGGTGGTGGTGGTGGTGGTGGTGGTACTAATGATGGTATAATCAATTGCTGAGGCGGTGGCGCTGGTGATGGTGGTAGTGATGATTGTATAGTCTATAGCTGTGGTGGGGATGGTGGTAGTGGGGTGATGTAGTACATTGTGGTGATAGTGGAGTGGTGTAATATTGACTCTTTGTACTAGAGTTATTCGTGCTCATGTATGTTAGTGATAACGACGTGAAATCTTGCTGTTATTATTGCTATTGTTTAAGTTCCAAGCCGACCCACATCAGGCAAACTTGTGATAGACAACATTCCAGTCATGACCACTCCTCCTAACTTTAATACTATATTTAGGACTACATTATCCTTATATGTTCCGCCTCGTTTATGGTGGACAAGTAACTTCTACTATAGCCATAACCGATCGAGGCCTTGCGAGTAATTTTGGTAGACATAAACTATGTGGTTGCTTATCCTATGTATATGTGTGTGTGAGAGAGAGAGAGAGAGAGGGGGGAGAGAGAGTGTGTATGTGTATGTACGTATATATATGTATATATGTGTTTGTGCTAGAGTAATCTGCTCACGGTCGAAGGTCGAGAGTTCGATTCCCGGCGGTGTGTTCTGTCCCTGAGCAAGACACTTTATTTCACGTTTCTCCAGTCCACTCAGCTAGCAAAAATTAGTTATACCTGTTATTCAAAAGGCCAGCTTTGTAACATTCTGTGTCACGCTCAATCTCCGTGGGAACTACGTTAACGCTACACGTTTCTGTGGAGTTAATTTCACGAGCAGGCTGTTTCATTGATCGTATCAACTAGAACCCTCATCATCGTAACCCACGGAGTGGCAGTATGCATATATATGTGTGTGTGTGTGTGTGTGTGTGTGGTGTGTGTGTGTGTGTGTGTGAGGGTGTGTGTGTGTGTATTTGTATATATATATATATGTGTGTGTGTATATATGTATATAATATATATATATATATATATATATTGTATATATAACAGACTTCTAGACAGTCTACCGAATTCATTCACAGGGTATTGATCGGCATAAAGCTATAATAGAAAACAATTACCCAGGATGGTCGTAGCTGGACTTATACCGCAACCTCATTAACCATACAGCCATAGGTTTTTCCGATATAAGTATTGGGTCATCCCATAAATAATGCGTTTTTTTCAATTGCATGAACTAAAAGTCGGAAGGATACGGGATAAACTACCAGCATCAACGTGCTATAAAAGCAGCAAGTAATTTTACCTTGTAAGTTTTGAAGAATGCACTTCGATTTTAGCAGTTATTTTTTAAAGCTATAATGTAAGTAATAAAGGAGCATATTTGGCATATTTTGCTTTATGAGTTCAATAAAGGCAACAAGTGCAAGGAATATTAATGCAGTATATGGAGATCGGACAATAAGCCAGTGTCAACGGTAGTTCCAGAAATTCCGAGCTGGAAGCTACAGCCTAGAAGACGAGCTTCGTTCTGGAAGATCTGTAGAGCTCGACGAAGACGTCCTGCAAATCCTGGTGGAAGAAAATCTCATCGTAACTGTTGAGAAACTAGCAGAGAAGCTTGGATTTGGACATTCAACTATTCATCGACACCAGCGTGTCATCGGAAAGTCAGCAAATTGGGTCAATGGGTTCCTCACAAAATTTCCGAGTCTAATTGCACGCAGAGAGTAAATGTGTGATCTTCTTTGCTGTCACATCTAACGAATGAACCTTTTTTTTTTTCTTTTTTTGAGCGAATAGTGACTGGTAACGAGAAATAGGTTCGCTATAAAAATGTCGTGCGCCGATGACAGTGGGTAGGGAAAGGAGAAACACCGCACTCCAGACTAAAGAAGGTTTTCACCCACGTAAGGTATTGTTATCTGTTTGGTGGGATATGAAAGGTTTAGTCCACTTTGAACTTTTAAACCCAAACCAAACGATAACAAAGGAGATCCACTGTGAGCAGTGTAAGCGGCTTCAGTCAGCGCTAGAAGGAAAATTACCATCTTTGGTTTCAAGACGTAAAATGTTCTTCCATCAGGATAATGCTCGACCACATACAGCGAGGATGATATTCCAAAGACTGGAGCAGTTTGGATGGAAAACGATGCCCCACCCACCATATTCGCCGGACATTGCCCCATTTAATTATCATTTATTCTGCAGTCTTTAAAATCATTTGGACGGAAAAAATAGGAATTCTGTAGACGAGGTCAGAACAGTACTGGAGGAGTATTTTTCGTCACAGACAAGTGAATTTTAGAAGAGGGGCCTTGCAAGTTTACCAGATAGATGGAAGGGTGTTGTAGAAAATGAAGGAGAGTATATTTTAGATTAAACAAGAACTTTGTTTATTTTAATTTTGAAAACATAAAAGAAACATAAAAATCGCATTTTTTATGGGATCCATCATACATATGTATATGTATGTATGTATGTATGTATGTATGTATGTATGTATGTATGTATGTATGTATGTATGTCATTATTCAGTTTTATTTCAATAATCCTTGAATAGAGAAAGAGCCGGTTTCTAACCTGGATCCAAAGCTCCTTCATTAGAATTTCAACATCATTCTAGCCGACTAAGAACGCTTGTAAGTTAATGTGCTTGCCTTTCTCACACTCTCTCTCTCTCCTCTCTCACACACTCTCTCTCTCTCTCTCTCTTTCTCTCTTTGTATGTATGTATGTATGTGTGCATATTTGGATGTTTTGTTTTATGTATGTATTTTTATGCATATAGTTGCATACGTAGATATGTTCATATAAACCTAAATGATAAACTTCTTGAAAGCTTTATTTTAACTGTTCCAGTGATGGCTCGGATCTGTAGTTTTCGAATCAGCTTTCTCCTTTCTGGTTTTGAAAAGCCTAATTTCTCCGGATTGTATGTATGTCTCTTCTATTTTTTATTGTTATAAATCTTCCACTGAGGAGGGTGTCGGTTTCCAAGAAAGATACAAGGCTCCATCTTTGGGATGTAGCTAACACAAACAAATTCACATTTGGAACTTGAGAAAAGTCTTGCATATTTTTACTCCTCCATTCACAGATTGCACTTGTAATGTACGAATCAACCAGTCAATTTCTCTTTCTGAAAAACCCAGTTCATCCAGATTCCCCTTTAAGTATTTACTAACAAAACCAAGTGCTCGAATCATTATTGGTATGAATATGAATTCATAGTCTGGATATAGAATCTGGAGGTTTCGAAGCAGTTGTCCATAGATATCCTCTTTTTCTTTGATTTTCAAAGAGATATTTATATCTGGAGGGCACCTGACCTCTTTGATGGTACATACCTTTGCCCCTCTGTCCCAAACAACAATATCCGGCCTGTTACGCTTACATTTGACAGAAGTTTTGATGGTAATATTCCACCAGTATTCCTTGAGTTAGTGTTTATGAATGTATTCCATAACAGAGGGAATTTCTAAGTTTATTTCAGGACAGTCTTTTTTCCGGATGGCATTGCAAATTGTTCTACCTACAACATCATGCTGCATAGGGAGGTAGTACCGTGACAACATTTTATGTATGTATGTATGTATGTATGTATGTATGTATGTATGTATGTATGGTATGTATTTATATATGTATGTATGTATGTATGTATGTATGTATAAAGGAATAGGGATTTGAAATCAAGATAGATATCTTACGAGCACTCTTGATAAAATCCAGACGCGGCTAACCACATCGAATTATAGGAAACATTTTGAATCATTTAAGATAAACAACTAAACTGTTCTCCCTTCGACCGGTAAACCCAGAGTTCGCTTCAATAGATTTCATTTAGAATACAGGGTGTATAATCAATGACTGAAACATGTAAAGATATGCGGATATGTGTGTGTTTGTGTGTGTGTGCGACTGCATTTACCAAAGCGTTCAACCGTTTTTGAAGATAATGTGGTGCAATTTGAGCGTTTTCATTTCCAGTAAGTCTAGCTACCACCTAATGGTTCTGTTGGTTTCTCGTTGTTTATAAATGTTGTGGGAAGATGGTTGCGTTGATGAGTTTCATACACCTGTGAGTGTGTGCACGTGGTTATGGATGGTTATGATGGTAATGGAGGGGGGACGAGTATTGACGGTGGTGGTGATGGTAAGAGTGAAAAAGCTATCGGTAATGATATTTACTGGTGTTGACGGTGGTGGAGGAGTCTCCGATTGCTTGAAGAAACGTTGTTTTTGTGTGCGCGCGCGTGTGTGTGTGTGTGACTTGTGGTAAGGATGGTAGAGGACCTGATGATGCCGATGGTATTACACAAGATCTATGTCATGTGTGAACGGTAGAACAACAGGCAGTTCGATTTAATAACAAACGCTCGCAGACAAGAACAGAACGCTGCCACGTCTAATACCATATATATTTTTTGTTTTCTTAATACGCACACATACACACACACATACACACACATGCACATACACATACATACACACACATACACATATACACACACACACACACATTTATTGTCAAAGATCGCCTATTGGCGGTGAATAATTGCATGGGAGAAAAAGCAGAGTAATGAAGAATTAAAGAGAGAGCGAGATTAAGAGAGGCGGAGAGAAGGAGAGAGAAAGAGAATTGAGGAGTTTGAGGATATGTAACTAATCACGATTGACATTAAACCAGGTTGTTAGAAAAAGTAAAATAAATAATTAAAAAATGTTACATTTATGAGTATGGTGGGGAAGACAGAGAAGAAGCAGAGAGAAAAGAAAAGGAAAGGAAGAAAGAAAGAAAGAAAGAAAGAAAGATGTGTATGAGAGAGCGATGGGGAGAGAGAAAGGATTAGTGAGAGAGATAACAGAGCGGCGTCGTGTCTATGTGCTAATATGTCTCTAATGCAAAATGTTACAGTGCAAAAACACACATTTTGAGTGCGAAGACATTGGGTGATCCACTCACAAGGCTTTGGTCGGTCTGTAGAAGACACTTGTTCAAGGTGCCACGTAGTGGAACTGAACCCTGAACTATGTGGCTGGGAAGCAAGCTTCTTACCACGCCTGCGCCTCTATATATGTATGTACACCTGACAAGACGCGTCTGCACCGAGGAAGGCAAAACAACTAGTTGTATATATACTCACCCGCGAGGGATCGAGGCAGGGTGTAATGAAACGACCGTTGTTAGCAATTAAATTTCCCTTGTGTTCCATCTTCTATCTCTATAAGTTGCTTCATATGCACACACACACACGCACATGTATATATATATATATATATATATATATATATATATACATGTGTATCTATATATGTATATGCGTGTATGTATGTATGTATGTATGTATGTATGTATGTATGTATGTATGTACGCATGTATGTATGCACTTGTGTATGTGTGTACCGGCATAAATTGTTGTAAATAAACTAACGTCTATAATTCCGTAAAGAAAGGTAACCCTTTCTGAGAAACATTTAACGAATCGTGGAATAGGCTTCAATAAACGTTGTATCAGTCGCAGTACTAGAGCCGATTAATTTATTAAAAATGCATGGAAAGCAGTGCTCCAGCTTGGTCGCAATCCATCAGTGAAACAATTAAAAATGGCTAGAAATCGATATTTTTTTCTTTTATTCTTTTATTTTTTCTGTATGATTTGTTTTCTATAATATTTTTTCATTAAGAACAACAATATTAATCTCTTTAAGACTCCTAATTTATAATCGCCTTTTTGAAACTGGGAATTGCTTTTTCAGCTTAATATAATAGAGTATTCTTCAGAAATGCTCATATCACATTCTAAATAAAATTACGTTTCGCCAAACAAATATAATTCGTATTTTTTTTTTTATTAATCAAATAAAATAGTAATGCAAAATATAATAATGATGTCTTTATCGGGCACAGCAATTATTATATCTTTTTTTATTGTTTCGTTTTTCTAATAGAAGACAATGCAATTTGATTGTTTTTAAATTTGATAACTTTGAAATACCAGGCAATTTCTACATGCTTCTTGGTTTATCATCCACTAGAGAAATAAATATAAAATCTAGAGGGGTATTTTTTTGTGGAATATAGTCATTTTGGTTTATTTCATTTCAGGCTGTACTCCCAAATGATTCCGTTGATAAAAATGGTAACTCATCACTCCTAATCACTTCGTATACTCACCAAAACAAAATATACATAAAATAAATTCGTTCTTAAATCTAAAAGGACAGAAAGTCAAAAGGGAATTCAGAGAAGTGATTTTTGGTTGGAATTTAATAGGACTGGAATGGAAGGCATCATTCTTCAGTCATGCGATGTAACAGTGCTGTAGAATAAAAGATTATATAATTTCGACTTATTCAATTATTTAACACGTGTTCCACAATTGTCATATTTCAGTCTCTTTCTTTCTCTCTCTCTCTCTCTGTCTCTCTCTCTTCCTCTTTCAGATTTCTCTCATCTTTTCTCCTTGTTTCATTCTCTCTCTCTCATATTCATGTATGTATATAAGAATATCTATATAGATAGATAGATATATAGATAGATAGATAGATAGATAGATAGATAGATAGATAGATAGATAGATAGATAGATAGATAGATAGATAGATAGATAGATAAGTATGTATGTTTACATATATGTATATATGTATATATATATACACACACACACACACACACACATAAAGGAACAGGGATTTGAAATGAAGATACTTCACGAGCACTCTGATAAAATCCATACGTGGCTAACTACATCGAATTATAGGAGACATTTCGAATAATTTAAGATAAATGACTAAACTGTTCTCCCTTCGATTGGTAAACCCAGAGTTCGCTTCAATAGATTTCACGTAGATTACAGAGTATATATTCAATGACTGAAACAAGTAAAAGATATGTGAATATGTGTTTGGGGTGTGTGTGTGTGTCTGTGTGTCTGTCTGTCTGTCTGTCTATCTGTCTGTCTGTCTGTCTGTCTGTCTGTCTGTGTCTGTGTATGTACATATAAACGCCAATCCTTCTACCGCAGCAATCAACTTTAAAATACATCCAAGGCCTATTTCTTGTGTCATTCGTCCTGTTCAAAAATTGTGTTTGCGTTACATAACAACACAAAGAACTATTTCACCTGAAATGGCTCTACTCTCTTTAAGAGCATTCTAAGAAATAGTATGCTAAGCAAAACTCCATAACATTCAAACAATTCTTGGACTAATTCCTCTAAATCGCCTACACTCGGATATATCTCTGCAAGCAATAGCTCCTAACTCGAATATGCGATGGTGCTTAAAATATGAAACATGATAAAATGCCTGCGCCAGTATTAGCCGAAATGTATATTATTATTGAAATACCATACTCGCATACATACACATACATACATATATAAGTATACGCACGATCTCTCTCTCTCTCTCACACACACACACACACACACACACATATACACACAACTCTGCATCTACATTATGCATTTTGTTCGTGTTGGGTGTATAATAATAACTGTGAATTTTCGCATATTTTTCACGTATTTTCACATCAAACTTGGTTCATGGGATAGTAAACTCATGTATTGTAAACTCATGGGATTGTGGGTTCATAAATTTGTACATATCATGATGTGAAATTGTGATGCCATGAATGTGTGAAATCTATATATCTGTGTGATAAGGGAGCTCAGCAAAAGTTTATGGGGGCATGTATCTTTAGGCGTAAAGTTCGTTTAATGGATATAATTAACGCTCAGAGAAAACCTAATCAAGGTTGGCGGGCTTCTTAAAATTTGAAAGTGTGAAATGTTGCTTATACATACTGGGTGAGAAGGTTTCATCCCTAATATTCAATATATTCGCTTTAATTTTTCAGTGATGCAAAGCTCGCGTTTGCTGCCCCGCCCCTTGTAGTTGCAGAGCTTAGCAACTATGCTTCAGGTTATCTGGGAGTTGCTCACGCCACTCTCTCTTTCAGTGCCCATACCATGTTGGATACGGATGTTCTGTGTTCTTTTGTTTTTATCTCTGAGTGAAGCCAAATGCTTTCTATGAATGTGTTTCCCACTATTACAATATTGGTTTCTGTTATTCCGTTCAAGTCCATAATGTTGGCCTTGTACACAAGTTCTTTTTCGAGACACTGGTTGTTCAGCGTCAGCTGTTTGAAGATCTACAATTACAGGGTCTTTGGGTGATATTCCTAATATTATCATTCTTATTGTGGTTGAATATACTTGACCTTATTGCTATGGTTAACCGTATTTCTATTGAAGATCTTATGGTATTTATGTGAGTATGAGAAATCTATTACTTTTAGGAATTTACTAAGTTGGTGGCTAAATTTATGCTATATAGGGGATTGTAGCATAATATTTTCCTGTGCCTGCACCTCCATGGTCTATCTACATTTGGCTCAATATAATTTATGCTACTCCTTAAAATGAACTTTTTTAATGCAGCGTTGTAGCATAGAGCTGCCTTTTCGAAAGTAGCTTTATCGGTAGATAGGTTGAAAACTCGTCAGCTAATGCTATTAAGTAAATGTTTTATGATTGATGGTGGATAAAGTAATATATATATATATATGTATTCTTTTATCTCTTTAAGAATTTCAGTTGTAGGACTGCGGCCATGCCTGAGCACAGTATATTTACATGTGTGTGTGTGTGTGTCTGTGTGTATGTGTGTGTGTGCGTGTGTGCGTGTGTGTGTGTGTATACATAGGTGTAGGAGTGGCTCTGTGGTAAGTAGCTTGCTTACGAACCACATGGTTCCAGGTTCAGTCCCACTGCGTGGCACCTTGGGCAAGTGTCTTCTACTATAGCCCAACATCGCTTGACAATCGATGCTGGTGTGTTTACGTCCCCGTAACTTAGCAGTTCGGCAAAAGAGACCGATAGAATAAGTACTAGGCTTACAAAGAATAAGTCCTGGGGTCGATTTGCTCGACTAAAGGCAGTTCACCAGCATGGCCACAGTTACATGACTGAAACAAGTAAAAGAGTAATTGTATATATATATATATATATATATATCACCGGCATGCTAAATATAGCAGTTAAAATGACCAAACCACAAATTTTTACTTAAACAGAAAGGTGAGAGCGGGCAAATGAATGAAAATTCTAAAGCTTCGTGTAAGATTGGCAGAGAAAAGACGGGAATGGAAATCCTTGATATTCAGCATACTGATAACAGATGACACGTGATGATGATGATGATGATGATGATGATGATGATGATGATACATAGATGGCTATTTTAATGCTGTTTTAAATGCGTACACCGAATTCTTAGTTTAATATTTTGAATGATTCATGTTTCAAAGCTGAAGAAAAGCACAAAAAAAGTATCTTAATTTCCTTTTATCTTTATTTTATTTCAAAAATAATCGATCGCTGAAACAAAGGATCTGATACCATTAAAGTCAATCATTTTGTTTGGAATTTTCTAAAATTTACTAAAGCACAAATATATATTTAGTTTAGTTATTTATTAATCCTGTCATTTATTTCTTTATTAAGGTTTAATTTCGTTATCGATTACCTAATTAGTCTATGCACTCTCCATTTTTTCCAAAGCTATTTCTAATTATATAATTATTATCTTTACTTCGTTTGTTTATGAGATGCTTGACTGGATGCCGGGTTTGAAGACTGACTTGACGGTTAGTTAACTGGAAAGATAGATCAATCAGTGGTTTTCTTTTTTCTTTCTTTTTATTTCATTTATTTATTTTTGTTCATTGAGTTGTTTTCTTCAATAATTTTATCTATCTACTCGCATACGCACACTCTCTGTCTCTCTTTATCTATCTATCTATCTATCTCTTTTCTCTTTCTTTCTCTCTCTGATTTTGATCACCATTTTCACACTTGCAATACAGATGCATACATACACACATACATATACATATATATATATATATATATATATATACAAATGCATATAAGTATATATATGTATGTATATGTATATATGTATATGTATGTATTTATGCCAATAGGTATATACTTATATGTGTATACATACATATGCATCATATACATTCGTATGTATGCGTGTACATATATTTGTGTTTATGAGCGTGTGCGCGGGTGCGTGTGTGCGTGCATATGAATGTATGTACGTATGTATGTACGTGTGCTTATAGGTAGATAGATAGATAGGTAGATAGATAGATAGATAGATAGATAGATAGATAGATAGATAGATAGATAGATAGATAGATAGACAGACAGACAGATAGATAAATAGATAGATAGATAGATAGATAGATAGATAGATAGATAGATAGATAGATAGATAGATAGATAGATAGATAGATAGATAGATAGATAGATAGATAGATAGATAGTTTCTGTAGTTACTCTTGTAACTCAATTTCATACCAATGTCCAGGAGTGCAAGGCGCAATGATTTTCAGCAAATTTTTATACTTGCTACAGAACATTGACTGTATGCAACATGGTGTGTGACGTAACCGCTGTGCATTATCTGTGTAAGATAGCTTGTGCTATGACATTTTCCAGTCAAACATAAAGTGCACAGTTTTGAACAAGGTCAGTACAGGATAGACTATTTTTATATAACTATTTGCAGATGAGCTTCAAGGGCGAAGTGTCATCTTCTATGTAACGAATAGTTTAGTCTTAAATGAGTTTTCTATTGGACCAATGTAAGATTTTTCATTTTAGGCGATATGAGACAAAACTCGATGTTTTGGCAATTGCAGATATGTTTGTTTGTTTGTTTGTTCGTTTTGCTTCTGTCTGTATCCTGTTATTATGTAACAAAATGATCTTTTTCTTTTTGTTACAGAGGTTACAGAATAATTGATTTTTGTGTTGTTTATTGAATGGCTTATGAATTCGCTGTCCAACCAACTAGATCTCCGACCCTACACAATCCCACGCGTTTATTGTGGAAAATAATTATAACTGCGCTGAGATTACAATGTACATATGTGTGTGTGTGCGTGTGTATCTATATATGTACACACATACATGCATATATATATATATATATACATACACACATACATATATATATACGCACCGACATACCTATATATATATATATGTGTGTGTGTGTGTGTGTGTGTGTGTGTGTGTGTGTGTATAGGAATAGGTATGTTGGTGCAAACAAGAAGAATAGAACTCAAAATATGAGCATATGTATATTTGTTCCAACGCACGAAACTCTCGGACTTTGAGTCACTTTGTTACTTCTTCTAAATATTAATACTATATGAAATTTGTTTGAAATCTGTTTTGCATTCATTCTTTCAAAAATAGTTGAACTGCCAGAATTATTCAAACTACGGCTGAATAATTAGGAATTTTATTTACACGAAACCATTTGTACTGTACGATAACACTAAGCTATTAAATATATACATCGATCCATCTTCTCCGCCCACTGTTCCTGGAAGTGTCGTTGGAGTAGAGTTCTTAAGCCACTCTTCCACAGATCCTATCAGAAGCAACTATCAATGCACCTTTTTATCTTGGATTCTTAAACGTTACCAAATGATACTATGGATATTATACAACCATGTTGTTAGTCTTCCCATAGTCTCCAACCAGATGGCATGAGTTGAAGAATCCCTCTTGCGATTCTTTTCTGTATGTGTATATGAGAGAAACATACAGAACAAAGAGACAGTAATAGAGAGCGAAGGTGTTATACGGTATTATGATAATTTGAAACGTAAGGCAAACTTCATCTTTCTTTATCTTCGGTTTCATGCAGAAGGGACAAATTTTCCATGTTTTTGTATCAATTACATGTAATCCTATCGAATGATCAAATATTCGTGAAAAAGGGAGTAATACCAGAAACACAACGATATCGAACTCATAAACAACAAATCGGTAGTCAGATAGAAAACCCATTCAATCATCTCACAACAATTTTTATATCACGAAATCTTTGTAACCTTAGGTATTATTACAAATGCAATTTACTTACAATGGAACCAACTGATTCCTAAACTCCCGAGAGACCAAACACAACACAGCAATACTTCACTGTAATCATATTTATACTCACAAACGAACACCATCTTTCCCCAAACGCTATCTAATCACACTAAAGCGTTCTTCCCAAATGTAACCTATCACTTATTTATTTCATTCAACAAAAATTAACCCACATCGAATCGATTGTTAATCAACGGTATTCACTCTATACATTCGTTCTCATATTTACTAATATATTAATTTTGGTCCCTTAATTACATTGTACTAAAAATACGATACGATGTCTGACTAGAAGCAGAACAAATAATTTTCCCCTTTCTTTTCTGTTTGTATAGGGACAGGAAAAGCATTTACTTTCTGCACTGAAGAAGCAAGTCTTTAGATTTTATGAATGGTTTGGCATTACTTAGCTAAAATACTTCCTAGCACTTTATTCATCAAAGCACATGTTCACCTATACTTCTACATACATATGTATACATATATACATGCGTAAATTCACATGCCTCACTAACATGTATGTATGGGGGCGGATGTTTAGTTTTGTTTCTTGTTACTGTAAACAAATACGAAAGTAGATTAATGTCGAAGTTGCACTAGAGACAATTAGGAATAAATTGCCAAACGACAATAGTAATATTGTATAGAATAGTAAAATACATCTAACAGAAACACCATTATTACAGAAACATAATTACACTGAAGCACAAACAGTAGATATATTTGCCCTAATATGCATATAGATAGAGAGAGAGAGAGATACAGATATATATGTATATATATATGTGTGTGTGTGTGTGTGTGTGTGTGTGAGTGTGTGTGTGTGTGTGTGTGTGTGCGTGTGTGTGTGTGTGCATATAAATACATATATATGCATACATAACATACACGCATATATAATCACTTAACGTATGGATGTATATACATTCATATATATATATTATATATAATATATATATGTATATATTATATATATTATATAATATATATATATATATATATATATATATATATATATATATATAATATATATATATATATATATAATTATTTGAAGTCTTTCTATGAGGATGGAGCTGAGAGGTTGATTTCTAACAAAGATCCAAAGTTCCACCTTAAGATGTGGACAATAAAAGCATTTTGAACTTGAGAAAATTATTGCATGTGTATGTACGCGTGAGAGTTATGCGTATGTGTATTTATATATATATATATATATATATAGATATATATATATATTAATTTAAGTCACTTATGGATTTAAGTAATCTAGTAGTACTCATAGAAAAACTTCCTTAATATATCATTGTACAAACCATAGAGAATATATAGTACAATAAAGAGAAAACGATAAGGCGTGTATAGTCATAAATGACAGAAAAATAGTTTGATGAAATTTTATTTAAAAACAAGAAAATTCTAATATCATGGCAATTGTTTCGCAACTTCGGAGCATGTAAATAATTTATATCATAATATTAATAATGAATAAATTGCATGCTTGCATTAAAGCAAAATGCAAAACATCTCGGTCATTTATATATATTATATATTTATATATGCTTGTGTATGTATGTGTATATATACATATACATATACATACATGCAGCTATGGTTCTGTGGTTAAGAAGTTCACTTTGTACGTAGTTTGGGTTCAGTCCCATTTGGACAAGATACTTTGGTCGAGTATCTCCTACTATAGTCCAGGACCGGCTAAAGCCTTGTGAGTGAATTAGTTGACAGACAGAAACTGTTGGAAACCATCGTTTGTATATATTATATATATATATATATATATATATTATATATATATATATATATATATATATATATATAAAGAGAGAGAGAGAGGAGAGAGAAGAGAGAGAGAGAGATACATAGATAGATAGATAGATAGATAGATAGATAGATAGATAGATAGATAGATAGATAGATAGATAGATAGATAGATAGATAGATAGAGAGATAGGGCATGTATGTTCATACCTACATATATTTATATATATAATATATATATATATATATATATATAACTCCAAGAAAGTTAGAGGTTATGAATCCAACCCACTAAGGGATAATATCTATCGAATATACTGCTGGTAGAATACCCAATTATTAACACACAAGCGTTTTTTATTGCATTGAAATTACATTACCTAGTGTACTAAATGGATGAAGTAACTATGGGTTAATTATCTATGAGAATCGGTAAATGGTGTGACAACGTTACATGTAGGATGGAGTCAAGAATTAAAGATCAAAGAATAGACTTCTATTTGCACCTACTTAGTCTGGTGGGGAATTGGACTTCCAAAATTTCAATAGAAAATAGAGATATCTGCAGAAAATCATTGATATTATATTTAAATACTTTGGATGCTCATTTCATACTGTTCTCTATAAGACTTTTCTCAGCAGTGCATAAATGACATCGACCTCTTTTGTTTATGTAAATTTGCTCCACTCCAGTAATTTTCCATTTTATTTGATAGCCGATATTCTCTTTCATCTAACAAGTAATTAAATAAAGATTTTTTCTTGCCAATATGCCTGAAGAAAACAGTAAGATTGGCATATCGTTGCTTTTCTTATCCGCTGTCGTTCTTGTCTATTATCCACTATCGCTCGATCCATTTGATTTGATAGAAGTAATGTCGGTTTGGCTCACTAGTATCTCAGGGTCACAAAGTTGATTGAGGAAAACTGCGTCAGTGTCTTTGCTTGTATGACCTGACCTTGAAGGAACCGTTGTTCTGATGTTTTTCATACTGGAGGTGCAACACATTAAACAGTGTAAAAATGTGTATATATGCATATATATATATATATATATATATATATATATAATATATATATATATATATTATATATATATATATATAATATATATATATATATATATATATATATATACTTGTCCCAGAAAGCTTTTAGATATGTTGGTTCTTACATTTAATTGTATTAACGAGACAATATTGTGTGGGATTGTACTGGAGTGAGGTTAAATTCATATTTAATTTTGCTTTTGAATACGTTATTCGCTAAATTACTGTTGCACTACGATGACGTCCTACAAAATACATTGTTAGGAGGAAATTCGGATATTCTTCTGCTAATGTTGTTGACTAGATGTTAAAATTATGGACGGATTACAGGATTTAGTGTTGATGTAAGTCACTTGTTCATTGGCTTTGTTATAGAGCTTCTATTTGTTCGTGTTTAATTAAATGGTCATATTAAAGAAATTTACAATGTTTTAGGTTGTTCGCTATATATATTTTTGGGCCTATTATGAAGTCCTTCATTTTATATAACTCATGTCCAGTTGTGTATGATATAACAGCTAATCTATCATCCATAATCTGATGTTCAATTTGATGAAACTATTCTGTTAAACATCCAGTATGTGTAAGCCGTCGACATCACATGTATCTGCAATGTCGTATGACTCTATACTGATATCTAATGTACTTCTTGTATCACATTGTTTCACCCACACCAATCTTTACTACAGAGTAGTATATTTATATTGCGTATGTCAGCTGTATCATTACATACTTTGGCAAAGTATTTGCCAAGTATAGAATGTGTTATCGACAGGTAAACCAGTTAATTACTGCCTTATTGTTGATTGTTGTGCTCTAGAAGATTTCCTAATTCTCGTTTATTTTAGAATTTTTTTCACTAATTAGTCTTATCTCTATCCTAACTGGATTTATTTGTCAATACTTGGTGATGGTGATGAAATTTTCTTTCTAGTCCTTGATACGCCTCTCACATAAGTAGGTATGCCATTCTGTTGTTAAATTCAATTTTCTGAGTAATGGCTTTTATCTCAGTGTTAATGTTGCTATATATGTCTGTGCAGTAGTCTGTCTAAAGTTTTATTGCGGTTCCCTTCAAGTAACCGTTTATATTAGGTGTAATCTACTTCATATAATTTCTTTGTCTTACCAAAGAAAATAAATGTCAAAAAAGTATTGTAATTTCGTTGAAGTATCGCATTATATGTAAATGATATAAGGTTTTGAAAAAGTAATGCAGGTGAAGAGTAAGACAAAATATGTAAAGTATTATCAATATATGTAAACAAAGAGAAAAAATATTGTATTTCATCACATAGGTTGTTTAATCATCCAAAAATATTTCGGGGAAAGTTCTCCTTTTCAAATAGAAAATACAATGAATTTTCGAAGAATTCGAAGTAATCAGTCGTTTCTGGCAAGGCAGGTTGGCACTAAGTTTGTACTGATATTTTTGGTAAACCGGGAGTTGTTAGAAAACGGTCTCATAAGTTTGAGAGATTTAAAACTTTATCAACATATGTTCTGGGATTTAATCCGCCGCTCCACAGTTTCTGCCATTCACCATCATGATCTTTTTTCATAGAATTCTGGTCTTCAGATATAAATTTTTGATATTTTTTCCTCGTTGCTTTTCTCAACTTCCTTCGGATCCTTGCAATCTATATATCGCTCGCTCTCTCTCTCTCTTTCTTTCTCTCTCTCTCCCTCTCTCTCTCTCTCTCTCTCTCTCTCTCCTATATATATATATATATATATATTTCTTTATCCCTAATGCTGTCTTCCTTTCTTGCTCACCTTCCTCCTCTCTTACTATTACTTTCCATTCCCGCCAACCACCTTAATTTTCAATCTTCATTAAAACGCTCCGAGCATTTTCACCTCATAATCATTTTCAGATACAGGTACATGTGCGTACACCCACACACATACTTGCACACGCACACATACACACACAGATACACATACGTGTAGACACACACAGCCAAATGCACATCCTTGATGTATATATGTATACATGCATGTATATATATGTATATATGTGTATACATATACATGTATATTAAAACAGAACACTGGACAAACACATTTTGTCATTATTTCGTATTACATATGTTTCCTTATTAACGGGTTAGATAGTCGCTGGTGGAGCAAATCTCCTGAAATAAGTTATATATGCCCATTAACAATGTTTCATTTCATAGACGCAGGAGTAGCTCCGTGGTAAGTAGCTTGCTTACCAACCACAGTCCCACTGCGTGGCACCTTGGGCAAGTGTCTTCTTCTATAGCCTCGGGCCGACCAAAGCCTTGTGATTGGATTTGGTAGACGGAAATTGACAGAAACCCGTTGTATATGTGTATATATATGTGTGCGTGTGTATGTGTGTTTGCATGTCTGTGTTTGCCCCTCCAACATCGCTTGACATCCGATGCTGGTGTGTTTACGTCCCCGTAACTTAGCGGTTCGGCAAATAGATACCGATGGAATAAGTACTAGGGATCGATTTGCTCGACTAAAAGGTGATGCTCCAGCATGGCCGCAGTCAAATGGCTGAAACAAGTAAAAGAATAAAAGAATAAAAGTAGTTGCCTACGTATACATGTAGAAAAACATATAAGCCATCTCCTATTAGTAATTCTTCAGACCGAGGATTTACTCTGAAATAAGTATTCTCCAGTATTTAACAGTATTCTTCAGTATTTTCAGCTCCCATATAAAATATAACGTCTACAAATCTACATTGGAGTACTGGAATATGCAAATGTGCTTCATGAGGACATAGCTTAGTTTATAACTCTATCTACATACCATGCACACACGCACACACACACATACAAAAGTAACATTAATTTTCTTAATGTCACAATTGATCAATAGACTAATTGAGTAAACCTATCAGTATTGCATCTAAAATGATTACTGGAAACAGCTGTAAGCCAAATTTGCTCCAATAAAAGAATAATGTGTATTGTTCATTATTTTTAACTTGTTTTTGATATATATACATGTGTGTGTGTGTGTGTGTGTATACCCATTAGATTTATACTACTTACATAACGTATATGACATTCAAAGGTATTTGGGATTGATTTTAAGTCTCTGCTGCCTTGTCTTCGTCTTACGCAGATGCGGTCTAATTTTTCATCTCATGCATATGTATGTATGTATGTTATGTATGTATGATATGTATCTATTTGTATATAAGATATATATATGATACATTTAAAATATATATGGATTGCATGTGTGTGTGTGTAAGTGTATGTATAGGCTTATTTGTAGGTATCTGCATATTGTTAGTTGTTTCAGTGCATGTATATAGGTATACTTGTGTGTGTGTGCGTGCATCTGTGAGTGTTTATGTGTTAGTGCGTGTATTTGTGTGTATGTGTGTGTATGTGTATGTATAAAGATATATATACTTGTCATTATCGGATAATTTTCTCCCTCTCTCTCTTACTCCCCCTCTCTTTCTCTCTCTGTTACGCTTTTTCTCTCTCTATCTCTCTCTCTCTATTAATCTATCTATCTATCCATCTCCATACACACACAACCACATATCTATGACATATCTCTTCCGTTCATCCCTTGTTAATTGTCAATCGGACTAGGATCCTTATGTAGAAAAATTTTTATGACCCGCTTTCTGTTTCTCCTCCTCTCATTGTCTTAGACACTCTCACTTTCTATCTGCCCACCTCCTTTCTTAGCTGTTGTCTTACATGTTTTCGTTTTTACTCCTTGACGTAGGATATAGATAAAATTGCGTCTAATAACGTAATGTAAAGGGTATCACTTTGGAGTGATACCACGTTTTGTCTATTCGTTCTTTCTTTCTAATATAAATGTTCAGACACATATATATATATAAATAGAGATATACTTTTTCGGGGAGAAGCTTCTATTTCTCAAACTCTTTAATTAGTTCCCTACATGTGTTTATACATTTTTTTCGATAGCAACGCTTTTGTGTTTCTATTATATATATATATATATATATAATATATATATATATATATATATATATATATATATATGCAAATATTTTGCCAAATTAAATTGCACTTCAGTTTTGAAGCTCTGATGAAGCTATAGGGCAATACACAAGTACCCAGCTATGAGTGCATTGCATCTTTATTACTGCCCTGTACTCGACTTGCGCTTTGTTTGAAGCACATGTGTATTAAATTCTAATACCAGGTTTTGCTATACCCAAGCGAAATAATATATATATATATATATATATATATATATATATATATATATATATATATATATATATTATATATATATATATATATATATAATATATATATATATATTATATATATATACTTACTTGGAAATGGAGATTATATATATATATATATATATATATATATATATATATGTATTACACATACACGCATGCGAACACATCGGCACACATACGCGTGCTCGCGCTTATATGTATATATTGATATATGCATACATATATATAGAGAATTCACTTTTTCAATTTCTTATTTTACACCTTATATCTTCTTCCCAGCCTTATAACAAGACCAGCGCAATTAATGCACATCTCCTTTATCTTATTTAACTTATTGTATTACACATTGATTCATAGCTCTTTCTCCCAATATCTGGAATTTTTTTCTGTGTCTCCTTGGTCGCCTCTTTAATCCAATCAGTGTCTGATATAAAAAAAAAATGAACTGCCTAGGGACTTATGTGCAATTATTAATGAAAGATACGTGAGATAAGAAGTGAAATGAATATACAAGTGTAAGAATATTCAACAATATATATAATATATATATTTATATATATATAATATATATATATATATATATATATATATATATATATATATATATATATATATATATATATATATATATATATAATATATATATAACTTCATATGTATCCATATATAACTTCATATATATGCATATATATATGTATGCATGCATGTATGTATGTACGTATGAGTGTATGCATAAAACCAACCTCCTGTATGTGTGCATACATAAATGCTTATATGTGAATGCATATGCTGTATAATTTGTATCAAGAAGTGTATTGTTATGTGTGTATGTATATTAGATTTTATATTAAGATATATACAAAAACAGTTTAGTGTATATATATATGTACATATATATATTTATATAGATATATATATTACATATATATATATATATATATATATACTCAAATTTATATATATATACTAAACTGTTTTATATATATCTTAACATGAAACCTAATATACATATGCACACAGACACATACAGTATTTATGTTTGTTCCTATTTCACGGGATATATATATATATATATATATTATATATATATACTAGCAGCTAAGCCCGGCTTCACCCGGTTGGTTTGTGGTTTGGATGATGTGGCTGTAAAACCTGCTCTGTATAAGCATTCGACTTGTTTGGGCACGCTTACGTTACAAAATATTTTTAGAATTACTTTTTCAGTCAAAACGCTAAAAGTAACTGACCAACAAAAAACAACGAAGATTCAATCAAATCAAAAAATAAGCCCAATACTAAGCAAACAAAGATGAACCATCCCACTTCCATTGCACTTATATTGGTGGTCGCGACGGCCTCAGTAATGCAAACTTGTTGGTCTTCAATATTAACGAAAACTTGGCCGTGTATGATGCGAGAACCATTTTACAATACAATGGAAACATCTGTCATCTATGAAAATATGAACATAGACGTCATGAACACCAGACATTATACGTTAAGAAACAACATGAGAATCTCTACGAGGTTGTACGACTCATGAGAAATAGCAGCTAAATAACCCACAAATTTTGTCCTTTCGTCAGAAATATAAAAACTGCTACTTTAGATACTTTTAAAAGAAGGAGAGAGAGAGAGAGAGAAGGAGAGAGACTTCACCATCTTTTAAATGACGAAGTCACTGTTGGAACGCCTAACCAAGATTCATTATTTTGCAATACTCCGAAGCATTTCTTTCAAAAATAGATTTTTAAACTAACATCACACTGATATTATTATTTATCTTCCTTTGGCTGAGGATGGAGGCATATCTTTCTATACTAAGGGCTGTGGAAAAGGTTTGAAGACAGCCACTTTTCTATCTGGTCATGCTGTCATCAATTTCTTCAAATATCCTTTGAACCTTTGAAGAGAAAAGTGCTACTCTCAAGTGTATTCATTGGAAGGTGGATGAGAGTGGCAAGAGTTATAATAGGAAATTCTGAATATAATTTTCTAAGTAGGCGGAAAGAAACTGAATGCATTGGATAATCTGGGACTTTTTTGAGAAGGGTTTTCAAAGAATTACCTGAGATGGACTGCACCGATATTGGGGATTTTCTTTTTTAACATTTTTCTAACTTGTATTTTAAAATGTTGTTTTGTTTCCAGCGAAGTAAATGCTACCTTTTGTATAGTGTATTTCACCCTTTGATATTGCCCCCAAAGATGTGGGCACTTGTGGATAATAAAAGAATTTGTTGTCATTATTATTAAATGAGATGGAAGTGCATGTCATCAAAGTGACACTGGGGTACAAATATTCGAGACCTGTATACCCATCATGACTACCCGTCTGATAAGAGTACACCAGGCACATGCATCACAACAATATGTGTGTGACATGGTGATCACAAACCAAGATAAACAGTGCATGACCTTGCAGGTGAGGCCCAGTTAGAATTTTCTTCAGGTTGAATAGCCCATCTCGCTCAAAAGGTCCCTGAATAAGGGTTGTTTAAGGATGTTGAACGCAACACCCATGTTTCCAGGGGTGAATTATTCGAACCCCAAAGAATTCCTCTCAACATATAGTTATGATGCTCCCTCACTACTTCTGCTCGTGATCAGAGATGCACATATCGTCAGCCACTAAGGGATATGCTCAACTGGTTATGGTCAAACAACTGACAAGCAAATCTGTAGTATTGAGCAGAATATTTGCCCATCGTTTATACCAAGACAAAACGATGTACATGATAACACTTCCAATCAGTTAAGAACAAAAGCCGTAAGAGCCAGTGCCTGGCTCTTATAATTATTATTATTATTATTATTATTATTATTATTATTATTATTATTATTATTATTATTATTATTATTATTATTATTATTATTATTTTTATTATTATTATTATTATTATTGTTATCATCATCATCATCATCATCATCATCATCATCATCATCATCATCATCATCATTATTATTATTATTATTATCATTGTTGTTGTTGTTATTGTTGTTGTTGTTGTTGTTATTGAGTCGGTAGAATCGTTGTAACGTCGGATAAAATGCCTTGTGGTATTTCTCTCGGCTCTTTTCTGAATTCAGACAACTTTACTTTTCATTCTTTCAGCGCCAATAAAATTAAAATAGCAGTCAAAAACTGGGAGAAATCTCTTCCTTCAAAAGTATTGGCTTTGTGCCTAAATTATAAATCATTATATTGAGTTCAAATCCTGCCGGGATCAACTTTGCCTTTCATCCTTTCAGGGTCGATATTCTTCTGTCAAGATTGCAGATTTCAGTAATTGACCTGTTAATAATATTGAAACTCTAAGTCAGGACCGGTATGGTTAAAATATTGATCCTGTTTCTAGCGTTCAGCTCTGTCTTCAGTATAAGCTCTTATCCTGCGACAACATTCTTTTCTGATCTTTTCTTTCATCATAGAATGTTTGATTCCATCACTTTCAAATACTCCTAGGTATCTGTAGCTCTCCGCTGGTTCTAACTCCTTTATTACATTCTGTTGGTCGAGTTTAACGTTGGATGTTTCTATCATTTTTCCTCTGATAAAGGTAGCTTTTGCACATTATCTAAGCAACATTTCATCCTGATGTCATCACTGAACTGTTTTACAATTGCTTGTAAGCCCTGTAGTTGTTGGTCATTTTTTATAAAGAGTTTTAAATTATCCATGTAGAGATGATCTATATTTTTATTATATTTTTATTAAAAATTTTATAGCCATATTGTACCTCATCGAGCAATTACAAAAGAGGCATCAAGGCTAGACAAAAGAGAAGTGGTGATAGAGAGTCACCCTGGAAAATGCCACATGAAATTCTTACATCCCCAGCATTGAAAGATTCATTGTCACAATTCAAATTCAATGTTGTTTCCCATGATCTAATACTTAGAAATAAGAAGTTTTGCAGGGGTAGGTGCTATTATATAAATTTCCAAAGATTTCTCAATCCAGTTATGTGGTAGGCTATCAAAAGCGTTTTTATAGTCTACCTAGGCAATTGATAAGTTCTTGCGTTATTTGTGACAATCTTCCAAAATCATCTTATTGACAAGTAGCTAATTTTTACAACCGTACGATCCACGTTTACATCATTTTTGCTCATTAGGGAAGATGCCCCTTTCTGTTAAAAAAGTTATAGGTGCATTCACTCAAGATAGATGTTAATATTTTATACCTTGTTGTTAAGCAGGTTATGGGTCAATAATTTTTTGGTTCATTTGTTTCTTCATTTTTTTCCGGGAATCGTATTAGGTGTTGCAAAACATTGTTGTAAAGTCTTGTCAACAGTTCATGACCCTCTAGGAAAGCATTCAACCAGAAGTTAAGAATTTTATCATTTCCTGGAGGCTTCCATTTGCTTCATTTCCTGAGAGCAGAACTTACATTTACTTTGATGCCTTCCCACTTTTGCTCTTCTAAGGAGGCTGAGTCAATAGATATTCTATCAATCCAAGGGACCTTCTTATTGAATTGTTTTTTTTTCTGCCCAAATTTTACTCCAAAATTCCTGCACTTCTTTTAATGGGACAGACTTTACTGTAACTGATATTTTACTTATATTCCTGTAAAAAGTTTTGGGGTTATTTTTAAACACGTTGTTGTCCTTGAAGAACCCAATGCACTTTTCATACCGTGCTATGCGGGCAGCTTTAGCAGATAGCTTTTGCTTGATAGTTTCTAAAGTAGAGTCGATGTCAAGTATGGATTTCATATTACTCTTTTTCTTTAATTTTCGGAATTTTGTTAGTGTGATGTTCTTCTCAGACTTAGAGATCCATCATCCTATTCTTATACTACTACCATAACTTCTTCTTCTACTACTACTACTACTACTACTACTACTACTACTACTACTACTACTACTACTACTACTACTACTACACAGATTTTTAAACATTCTATGTCAGACCTAATTAATTGAATTTGTTATCATATACGCTCTTGCCAAATAGGCTTTTCGTGGGAATGTTATCGGAATGTTGTTGTTGTTATTATTATTATTATTATTATTATTATTATTCAGTAGTTTTATTTTTATAGCGTGCTTTCACTTCACTACCGAGCGCAGCTCTGTGTGCCTTGGGTATGTGCTGTGATTTGTTGTGATGCTCTGATGGTTATTGTATGGAAAGTGTTCTGCGTAGGATGTGTGCAGTGCCTAGTAGTGCAATTTTCTGTATGTTATATGTGTTTGTAAGTCCTGGTTTTTTGTTATGTATTTGTCTGAATATTTTTTTATCATGCCTAATGCACCTACTATGATAGGAATTGTTTCTGTTTTCAGATTCCACATTCTAGTTACCTCTATTTCCAGGTCTTTGTATTTTGAGAGTTTCTCCATTTCTTTTAGAGACACGTTGTCATCTGCCGGTATTGATACATCAATTAGAAAGCATTTTTTTTCTTCATGATCTCTGACAACTATATCTGGTCTGTTGGCCTTAATTTCTCTATCTGTGTGTATCGGCATATCCCAGAGTATGGTTGCTTTCTCGTTTTCTCTGACCTTTTCTGGTGTGTGCCTATACCATCTTTTTTCTGTTGTTATTCCATAATGTTGGCATAGCTTCCAATGTATGTAGGTCCCAACTCTGTCATGTCTGTGAATATATTCCTTCTTAGCCAGGACTGGGCAGCTAGAGATAATATGATTTATTGTTTCTTGTCCATCTCCACATATTCTGCAGTTACTTGTAATATGTCTTTTCATTACATGTTTTTGGTAATTTCTGGTGGGGAGGCTTTGGTCTTGTGCTGCAATTAAAAATCCCTCTGTTTCTGCTTTGAGTCCTGAGCTTCTCAACCATTGCTGGGATTTTTCTTTGTCTATTTCTTTGTTGCTGGGGTGTGTGCAGCATTTTCTGCTGTTGAGAGTGTGCGAACTCTTCCCGATACTTTATTTGTTATTTTTTTATTCCTGGAGGTGGGATGCTATCTTTTGTTGTGTTACTACTTGTATTGTGTATTGAGTGTGTAATGCTTCGGTTTTTCGGCTACTGGCGGGAGTTTATTTCAGTGGGTAAATGCTGTGAAGAGTATGTCTTGTATTTGTGAGTTGTTTTGATAAGGTTGTATTATTGGATTGCTAGTGTCTTGCGTTGGATGTGGGCTGTTCCTAGCAGGGATATTTTTTGGACAGTATGTAGTGTTAATGATCCAGGTATAGCTTCTACATTTTTGTTCATATAATTTTTATCATGCCCAATGCTCCATTTATTATTGGTATTGTTTTTACCTTCATTCCCCACATTTAGAATACTTCAATTTCGGGGTCTTTGACAATTTCTCCATTTCTTTTTTCACAATATTTTGCTCAGAAGGGACCGCAATGTCTATCAATAATCAGGTGTTTTTCCACAATAATTGACTATTATGTCGGGAGATTAGCTTTTATCTCTTTGTCAGTTTGAACCGGCACATCCCAGATAATTGTGGCTTGATCGTTGTCTTGTACCTTGCTTGGCACATGCTTATACCACCTGCTGTCAGTTTTGATGGTGTAATGTTGACATATTGTGCAGTGGATATAACTGCTTATTTTGTCGTGTCTGTATACATATTCGGACTTGGCAAGGAGTGGGCAACCCAAGATGATGTGGTCAGCTGTCTCACTGTGCTGGTTGCACATTCTGCGTTTGGTGCTGAGGCCTGTTTTCATTATTTTGTTTTTGTAATTGTTTGTAGTCAGGCATTGGTCTTGCACAGTGAGAGTCAGTTCTTCCGTTTCGGCATTAGTCCAGAGCTTTTGAGACATTGTCGGTTTTTACTTAGGCTCACTTCTTCTCTATCATGCCTTGCAGAGTATTGGTCAAGAAGTGATTTTTCTCTCCATTTCTTCTTCAGTATCTTTTGTAATTGAGTTTTCGTGTTGTTTTCTGTCTCTCTGACCATTTCTGTTGTTGTCATCTGAGGTCAGTGTGTCAGTGTAGATTGCTTCTGCTTTATATTTTGTCACCTACTTATGTATAGAGAAAAGCGTTTTCTTTTTCCCATGTTGCTTTACTACATGCTGTAATCTTCCACTCTTTGTTTCTAAATACTTTGCTCGTCGAACTTTTGTTATTTTATAGTAGTTTTCTATCTGTATTAGACCACGGCCTCCTTCTGGGCGGGGTAGATATATTCCATCGACGTCTTCTTTGGGATCATGACTTCGGTACGCTGTTAGTAGTTTTCTGGTTTTTCTGTCTAGGTTTCTCAATTCACTGATCTTTCAGTTTATTATGTTAAAGTTGTAATCTATGACTAGTATGGCTGGGGTGTTTATCCATATTATCCTATTTTTAGTATTAATTTCAGTGTTTAATATTAGTCTAACTCTTCTGTAATACTCTCTCCTAATTTTCTTTTTCATTTCTGCGTGTTGTAGTTTGGTAGCTTCTTCTATTCCTAGATATTTGTATGGGCAGTTGTGATCTAATTCTCTAATTTCTGTGTCTATGTTGAGTGCAGTGTTTTTAGTGCTGAATAATTTGCTTCTTCTCGGTGTGACTCTGGCACATTTTCCCAGCCCCATACTCATTCCGATGTCATTGCTGAAACTCTGAACAATTTTGATACGGTTTCTCTGTTCCATGGTGCTTTTAGCGTAAAGTTTTAGGTCATCCACGTAGATATGGTTTATTTTCTCCGTAGCACCTATAACACATGGTGGTTTCGTTTAACAAGTTTTATTATTATTATTATTATTATTATTATTATTATTATTATTATTATTATTATTATTGAGTGAGAGAGCAGTTCATGCCATCAAAGTGACACTGGGGTAAAATATACGAAGCCCAATATACCCATCATGACTACCCGTCTGATAAGGGTACACCAGGCACATGCATCAAAACCATATGTGCGCGACATGGTGATCTCATATCAAGATAAACAGCACATGACCTTGCAGGTGGGGCCCAGTTAGAATTTTCTTCAGGTTGAGTAGCCCATCCCGCTCGAAAGGTCCCTGAATAAGGGTTGTTTAAGGATGTTGAAAGAACCACCCATGTTTCCAGAGGTGAATTATTCAAACCCCAAAGAATCCCTCTCAACACATGGCTATGATGCTCCCCCACTACTTCTGCTCGTGATCAGAGATGCACATATCGTCAGCCACTAAGGGACATGCTCAACTGGTTAAGGTCAAACAACTGACAAGCAAATCTGTGGTATTGAGCAGAATATTTGCTGTAGCCCATCTTTTATACCAAGACAAAACAATGTACATGATAACACTTCCAATCAGTTAAGATCAGAGAGATGAGAGCCACTGCCTGGTACTGCATCAGGGCATTTATTATTATTATTATTATATTATTATTATTATTATTATTATTATTATTATTATTATTATTATATTATTATTATTATTATTATTATTATTATTATTATTATTATTATTATTATTATTATTTTGATTTGACTTAGGCTCGATCCTATTCCTGGTAGGATTTATGCGGGTAACGGGTTACTACCTGTAACCTTAGCTATCCACAAGTTTTCAGTAGTCTTTCAAGTGCTTAGAACCCTCCTGATAATCCTTGCTGTCCCTGAGAGACAAAATTTCGGTAGGAGCTCTACAGAGCATTCTATCCCAATCACCGGGCCACAAAGGTATTTAGATATAAACTTTCAAAAAGTTCAAAATGTGGTGGATAAAATGTTTAAATAATATAAATACAAAATAATGTGCTATTGACAGTAAAAGTGACATTACACTTACACAAAATTTTAAAAAATGTGATTTTTGGCATTGCTTTCTTTTTATGATATTCTCAGTACCTACTTTTATGGTACTATTCTTTACTCTAAGAATGTTACTTAAATGGCAATCACTCAGCCTATTTCTTTCAGCAGTTTTAACGTTTTTCATACACGAAAAGAATTGTGTACAGCAATATGTACTACCCCACATGCACAATAGTTTTCCAACTAAATTGGCAATTTGATCAAATTCATTAAAAGAATACAAATTCCTATAAAAATCAAGAACGGCATGTTCTCTACGATAAGTTTTCAAAGATCCTCTACTTTGAAGTTCAATGAGTTCTTACTGGTATTTAGCTGGTGCTTCCACATGAATAAATGAAAATGGATCACTCAACGATTTTAGATCAGTTTCTATCTTTCTGAAGTCAGAAAATCTGGTTGTAAAATCTTTTAACAAAGCTTCACATAGTAGTAGTAGTAGTAGTAGTAGTAGTAGTAGTGGTAGTGGTGGTGGTGGTGGTGGTGGTAGTGGTAGTGGTAGTAGTAGTAATAGTAGTAGTAGTAGTAGTAGTAGTAGTGGTGGTGGTGGTGGTAGTAGTAGTAGTAGTAGTAGTAGTAGTAGTAGTAGTAGTAGTAGTAGTAGTAGTGTAGTAGTAGTAGTAGTAGTAGTATAATTGGTGCGTTGAGATGTTCACAGGAAATTCTTGTCTTTTAGATAAATTCTGAAAATGTACAATTTCTCCACTCTCTAATTGTACTATGAAAAGTTCTAATTTCTTAGTAAAACTTATTCGCTTTAACATTGAACAACATAACTGGTCTTTTCTTTGTAAATGAAAATTAAGTTCAGTTAACATTTCAGTGATATCAACTAAGAAATACTGATCATTCAACCATTCTTCATTTGCTAAAAAAAATCTACATTTTGCTTTTTGTTTTGCATGAACTGTTTTATTTCAGGCAACAATAATTGAAATCTATTCAAAGTTACTGCTTGACTGAGTCATTTGACTTTTGAGAAATAAAGTCCTCACACTCACTGCCAAATTCTGCCATGTATGCTTTTAATGTACAATGGTTCAAGTCCTGGGATCTGATAGAATTAACGACGTTTACAATATCTGTCATCAACTGTTTCATATTTAATTTTTGAGCACATAATTACTGTTAATGATCAAACAATGATATTATTATCCTTGTTGCTACTACTACTACTACCACTACTACCACCACTACAGCTAGTAGTAGTAGTAGTAGTAGTAGTAGTAGTAGTAGTAGTAGTAGTAGTAGTAGTAGTAGTAGTAGGTGAGAGCAGCGCATGCTATGTAAGTGACACCGGGGTACAAATATTCGAAGACCAATATACCCATCGTGACTACCCGTTTGATAAGGGTACACATGCATCACAACCACATGTGCGCAACATGATGATCTCAAATCAAGATAAACAGCGCATGACCTTGCAGGTGGAGCGCAGTTAGGATTTTCTTCAGATTGAGTAGCCCATCCCGCCTAAAAGGTCCCTGAATAAGGGTTGTTTAAGAACGATGAACGAAACACCAATGTTTCCAGGTGTGAATTGTTCAAATCCCAAAGAATTCCTCTCAACACATAACTATGACGTTCCCTAACTACTTCTGCTCGTGTTCAGGGATGCACATATTGTCAGCCATCAAGGCTCAAGCTCAACTGGTTAAGGTCAAGCAACTGACAAGCAAATCTATGATATTAAGCAGAATATTTGCTGTAGATCATCTTTTATACCAAGACAAAACATGTACATGGTAACAATTCCAATCAGTTAAGATTAGAAAGCATGAGAGCTATGCCTGGGATTGCATTAGGGCATTTGTTGTTGTTGTTGTTGTTATTATTGTTATTTAGACGGTGAGTTGGCAGAATCGTTACCACGTTGGGCAAAATGCCAGTAGCATTTCTTCTGGATTTACGTTCCTTGTACATGTAGTAGAATTATTATTATTATTATTATTGTTGTTATTATTATTATTATTATTATTATTATTATTATTATTATTATTATTATTATTATTATTATTATCATCATCATAATCATTATTATTACCATCATTATCATCATCATCATCATCATCATCATTTTTATTATTAAACACTCCGCGGAAATCTTTTGTACTCTCATAAACATATCGATAATTTCCGATCAAACTATTGCCTATAAGGATTTAGAATTCATAACTCAAAAAAATATAAACTTTCTGAAATTGAAGTAAACAGAATGTAAGAAATAACTAAAAAATATGCAGATAAAAACCAAAAAACCAATAATATTTTATATCATTTCCGAAGATGGAATATTAACATGAAAGAACATTCACACAACAGTCTTCACACTTTACTAAAAGCTAGTGAAACCAGTAAACAAAATGGCGTATAAATTACCATAAATGAGGTAGGAAATAACAGTTTCCAATTTTAGGAAGAAGGCCTATATTTTTGAGGGGAGGGTTTTAGTTGCTGACGTCGATTCTCGTACTCAATTGCTACTTACTTTTATTGACGCCGAAAGGATGGAAGGCAAAGGTGACCCCGATAGGATTTGAACTCAGTATAATGGTTTATAATTTAGGCACAAGGCTAATGCTTTTGAAGGAAGGGATTTGTCCCAGTTTTTTTACTGCTATTTTCATTTTATTGGCGCCGAAAGGATGAAAAGCAAAGTTGTCGGCGGCGGAATTTGAACTCAGAAAATAGCGAGAAAAAAAACACAATCATTTTGTCCGACGCTACAATGATTTTACCGATTCAATAATAATAATAATAATAATAATAATAATAATAATAATAATAATAATAATAATGATGATGATGATGATGATGATGATGATGATGATGATGATGATGATGATAATAATAATAATAATAATAATAATAATAATAATAATAATAATAATAATAATAATTCTTTCTTTATGGCCACCAGGGCCGAACACAAAACATACAGGACGATACACAGACGAGGGACAGTGAGGTTAAACGTGTAAACAGCAAACACAACGATACAACGATTAACAAAGAGATTAAGTCAACAATATACTTCCCCAATAGGGGTAGTTCCACCGTAGGTGACCAAAGAGATCTCATGCACTTTGGACCTCTTAACACCAACGACTCCTCAGGATGGTACCCTCTCTTCTTCCTTCCATCCGGCCTACAGGCGCACACTTAGAGTAGGCCCATTCACGCGGGCCATTCTCGCCACATTCACTCATTCAACGAATTTACTGGGTGACACTACCTCCCTCTCCAGCCTTAATTTCCTTTTCAGGTGGAACCTGAGAAGTCAATGAGGCCTTAGCCAAAGAGGAAGGTACTCGTCTGCAACCCTTTCAATCGCGTCCACCACACAACCTCTTTTGCCATAGCCACCAGACAGAGAAAAATTACCCTCCCATCCTTGCCAAAGGAAGGAGGCGGGGGTTCTTCACAATGGACTCGGACCATAGCTAGATCCGTCCAACACGTGACAATAACTGTTCGACAAAGCTCCTAGAAAGGCCTAAAGGCGTCTGAAGAACTCCGGCAGCCCCGCTCCAATCGGTGCGTACACTGCGATCACTCTCGTTATCGTTCACGTCAAGGACCACAGTCTTACCTTCCGGGTCGCGGAAGACCGACCGTATCTCGAGATCCAGGCCTTTTCTTAACACTGCCACCCCACACCTCATTCCTGGTCGACTAAGAGATACGGAAATCTCAAACTCATCGAAAATGGGAGCCAAAACCCGTATAACCGCGATCCTGGTCACACTGACGGCTATTACATCCAGACTTAACCACCTGACGTCGTTGCGCAAGCGTCCTTACTTCCGCAACAACCCCTGGCCACGTACACTTATACAGCCTACATGCCATGCTGGCCAGGAAGTAAAGAAAAGAAAAGGGAGTGTCACTTACCCTCCTAGTACTGTTTGTGGTCGAGTGGTTCTCTCACCTTGTCTGGTTTGTTGGGTTCTTCTGTAAACTTCCTTAAAAGTCATCTATTGTCCATTATACTGGGAGATCTAACGTCATACGGTTAGCTCCGCTTAATGCTTGTATAAGTCTCTAATGTCATTCGCACCATCATTAGGCTCTCCAGTACTCTAAAAGTATTGCAGATCACCCCCTCTGTTTCAATGTTCTTGTTTTGTGCTATGAGAACCATCAGCTTTTCCTTAGCCCTCCTCACTAGCACTAAATTCCGCTGCTGCGCGGTTGGTTGTTGTCGTTGTAGTGATATTTTTCTTTTTAAAGTTTTTATTTCTGATTCTGTTGTGGTGTTTGTGATGGTGTTGGTGATTGCGGTGCTTGTAGTGTTTGGTGCTGTCATCAGTGTGTTTATGTTTGCAGTTTCTTGGATTTCTCCATTTTTTCTGTCTCTTTCTTGGATGATTGCCTTTTGGGCTTCCCCACTCATTATCACTTGGATGCGTGGAGGAATCTGTATCTTGTGTTTTCTTCTGGTGTTGTTTGTTCTGGTTCTCTTCTAGTTGTTGTTGCTCCTGCTGCTGGTGTTACTTCCACTGCCACCTTCACTGTAACACCTGCTTGTTTTGCCTCCTTGGGTTCAATTTCTGTTTCTATTCCTCTGCCTTTCTGCTTCTGTTGTTATTGTTGTTGTTGTTGTTGTTGTTGCTTTTGTCGACTCATGGGTTGTGGTGCTTTCGTTTGGACATTTCTTTCTGCCCTTCTGTTCTGGTTTTGTAGGCAGAAAAACCGTAAGTGCTCCATTGAACCACAATCGTGGCACCTCGGCCTTCTGCTCTCCACGTTGACCCTTCGTTCTATTCCATTCGAGAGGGAAATAAGATGTGGGACTTTCTCTAACTGCCTGCTCTGTTTTCACGTGGAGAAGAATATCCAAGGTAGTCCCGACCCAATTCTCCCTCCTCGATTTTTAGCATTCAGGAGATTCTCTCCCCCTCTGTAAAATAATGGCGAGGAACCACCATAAATCCATGCCTGGACTCCAGGTAACGTAATTCGCACCACCCTTCTTCCCATGTACGTTGGGAAGAGGGTGATTTCTTCGGTGCGACGCGTGGTCACCCAGCATTAGGTTCAATACCACCCAACCTAATGAAATATCTGGAAACTTTAGAAATACCCTACAATCTAGGTGTATTGCAAAAATTGGCATTAATTGGAACTGCACGCATATGGCGTAAAAGTACTGTCTTGACAGATAGTACAAACCCCCGGTAAGCACAATATCTTCAATCAACATCACGATATTGGATTCTGTACGACATCTTAAATTCTTTTATTCTTTTATTTGTTTCAGTCATTTGATTGCGGCCATGCTGGAGCACCTCTTTTAGTTGAACAAATCTACCCCAGGACTTATTCTTTGTAGGCCTAGTACTTATTTCATCTGTCTCTTTTGCCGAACCGCTTGAAAACACCAACATCAGTTGTCAAGCGATGGGGGGGGGGGCAAACACAGACACACAAACATATATATTATATATATATGTGTGTGTGTGTGTGTGTGTGTGTGTGCGCGCATGTGTGTGTGTGTGTATGCATGTATGTATGTATATACGACGGTCTTATTTCAGTTTCCATCTACCAAATCCACTCACAAAACTTTGATCGGCCCGAGGCTATAGAAGAAGACACTTGCCCAAGGTGCCACGCAGAACCATGTACTCAGAACCATGTACCACAAAAAAGCTACTTACTATACAGCCACTCCGGCGCCTAAATGATGATGATGATGATGATGATGATAATGATGATAATAATAATAATAATAATAATAATAATATAATAATAATAATAATAATAATAGTAATAATAATAATAATAATAATAATAATAATAATAATAATAATAATAATAATAATAATAATAGCGGCAAAACACGAGCAAAACAAAAAACTGTTCTCGGTATTTAAGGAAGCTGACAATACAAACAAGAAATGATGCTACCTAACAAGATGAAAGAAGAAGAAGAAGAAGAAGAAGAAGAAGAAGAAGAAGAAGAAGAAGAAGAAGAAGAAGAAGAAGAAGAGAAGAAAAGAAGAAGAAGAAGAAGAAGAAGAAGAAGAAGAAGAAGAAGAAGAAGAGAAGAAGAAGAAGAAACAACAAAAGCTATAAAACAAATGAAATCCAAACTAAAACCAGAACAGCAAAGAACCATGATAAAACGATGGCAAATACGGACTAAACTAAATGCAAAAGAAATAGACAAAGAAAAATCCCAGCAATGGTTGAGAAGCTCATGACTAAAATCAGAGACAGAGGGATTTTTAATTGCAGCACAAGACCAAAGCCTCCCCACCAGAAATTACCAAAAACATGTAATGAAAAGAAATATAACAAGTAACAGCAGAATATGTGGAGATGGACGAGAAACAATAAATCATATTATCTCTGGCTGCCCAGTCCTGGCTAAGAAGGAATATATTCACAGACACGACAGTGTTGGGACCTACATACACTGGAAGCTATGCCAACATTATGGAATAATAATAGAAAATAGATGGTATAGGCACACACCAGAAAAGGTCAGAGAAAACGAGAAAGCAACCATACTCTGGGATATGCCAATACACACAGATAGAGAAATTAAGGCCAGAATATAATTGACAGAGATCATGAAGAAAAAAATGCTTTCTAATTGATGCTTTTTTTATGTCTTTAGTGAAAAGATTATTATTATTGAGTGAGAGAGCAGTGCATGCCATCAAAGTGACACTAAGGTAAAATATACAAAGCCCAATATACACGTCATGACTACCCATCTGATAAGGGTACACAAGGCACATGCATCACAACCATATGTGCGTGACATGGTGATCTCATATCACGATAAACAGCGCATGACCTTGCAGGTGGGACTCAGTTATAATTTTCTTCAGGTCAAGTAGCCCATCCTGCTCAAAAGGTCCCTGAATAAGGGTTGTTTAAGGATGATGAACGAAACACCCATGTTTCCATGGGTGAATTATCCAAACTCCAAAGATTTCCTCTCAACACATTGCTATGATGCTCCCCCACTACTTCTCGTGATCAGAGATGCACATATCATCAGCCACCAAGGGACATGCTCAACTGCTTAAGATCAAACAACTGACAAGCAAATTTGTGGTATTGAGCAGAATATTTGCTGTAGCCTATATTTTATAGCAAGGCAAAACAATGTACATGATAACACTTCCAATCAGTTAAGATCAGCAGCCATGAGAACCACTGCCTGGTACTGCATCAGTTATTATTATTATTATTATTATTATTATTATTATTATTATTATTATTATTATTATTATTATTATTATCATTATTACTTTTTTTTTTCTTCTTTCAAATTTTCTTCCATTTCTTGCCGAGTGTCTTCCCGACTCCTAGGGCAAAGAAACTCATAGTGTATATTGGTAGGCCATTAAACCAAACTCAGAAGTTCGTTCATTTTTTTTTTTTTTTTTTTTTTTAAGTTAGATTAAAATACATGAGCAGCAACAGTTCTCACATCGACAATGCTCTTCTCAATACGTGTGATGTACCAGTTAAGACAATCTTTTGCACTTCTTGCAGGGATGGTAAGCCAGGGATCATTCTCATATAATTTTCGGTTCCCTTCTTGATTATTATTATTATTATTATCATCATCATTATTATTATTATTATTATTATTATTATTATTATTATTATTATTATTATTATTATTATTATTATTATTATTATTATTTCTACTCTAGGCACAACGCCTTGAAAACTTTTGGGAAAGTGGGCTAGTTGTTTACATCGACCCCAGTGTGTAACACGTACTTATTTCATCGACCCCGAAAGGATGAAAGGCAAAATCGACCTCGGCGGAATTTGAACTCAGAACGTTGCGGCAGACGAAATACCGCTAAGCATTTCGTCCGGTGTGCTAACGATTCTGCCAGTTCGTCGCCTTAATAAAAATAATAATAGTTCCAATTTTTTCCACAAGGGCATCAATTTTGGGGGAGGGGATGAGTCGATTACATCGACCCCAGTGTTCAACAGGTTCTTATTTTATCGACTGCAACAGGATGAAAGGCAAAGTCAACCTCGGTGAAATTTGAACTCAGAACGTAGCGACAGATGAAATGCCGCTAACATTTTGTCCGGCGTGCTCACAATTCGGCCAACTTAAGAATTATAATAATAATAATGATTTTCGCTTAATAGAATCCATCACCCATTTTTGATTCTTGGATAGAATGGATTGAATTAAGTGCCAAAAGATCTGAACAAAATGTGTGTAAGTTGAGTTGGGAGAGGTAAATATACGTTATTCAGTTGTGAACTACAGTAAATAATGTTTCAAAGACATTGATATAAAATATTACTATTGCTCAAATAAGCGCATGTTACGAGGTGCCTTCAGCAATGTAGGAGTTGGACACTTTTCAAACAGATAAACAAACAACATTTTGCCTAATTCAATTGACCAATGGATACGAGAGCAGTTCAATATCATGGTTGAGAGCGTCTGCCACTAACGATACTCTCGCCATTGTTGGCACATGATCACGAAGTCAATGTCACTTTAACACATAATGATTTGATACTCGTTTTCAACGGAATACATGCATATATCTATGGCAAGTTAGTCGTGTTTTAATATCACAGATAAATCCCTCTTTCTCCAACGTTATGAAATATTTCGTTTTATAAAGCAATTTTCTGAAACACTATTTTCAAAGTCGCAAATGTCAACTTGGTTATCTCGAGAATTGAAAAAAATATCAAATGTTAATTTAAAGTTTTCCAAGCGTTAAGCTTGTGTTTGTATCGGAGTAGAATGCTATTAACTTAAGGTAAGGCTCTTTATATCACCATAACCCATATAACATATAATACACACACACACACATACACACACATATATATAAATATGTATATATATATATATATTATATATATATATATATATATTCAAATTTGTATCTTCCTCTCCTTTCCTATGTATTACTCTCTGTGTATGTGCGTGCGTGCATGTGTGTGTGCGTGCGTGCATGTGTGTGCGTGTGTGTGTGTGTGTGTGTGTGTGTGTGTGTGTGTGTGTGTGTGTGTTGCGCTAGAGTTTGTGTAAATATGGATAGGTTCATGTTTATCAGCATACCATTTGATTTGCATTTGGAAATTCAAAAGGAAATTAATATCAATATTTTTAATGGCAGGTTACTAAAATTGAAAATATCAGTAACAACCTCTCTCTTTCTCTCTTTCTCGTAGACGTATATACATTTGCATATACACACTAACGCACAAGCCTATGCATAAATTATATATATATACTCAAATATGTATATATTCTCTCTCTCTCTCTTTCCATATAGATAAACAGGAATTATATTGATATCAGTATACGTATTTATGGGCATATATATATATATATATACATATACACACATATGCAGACAAGCATACATTCAAGCTTACATCCAAACCTATATAAATGCAACAGCATATACATACACACACACATGTATACACATTTTACATATACACGTATACACACAAACACACACACATATTCACATACACAAATATAGTAAATATGTGTATATATATAGCATATATGTGCACATATATGCATACATATTTTCTCTCTCTCTCTGTCTCACACACACACACACATATACACATACATATAGATATGTGCGTATATGCATATGAAAACCAAAAGAAAACTTTTGTGCATGATAAAGAAATCTATCATGCATAAAAGAAATAAAATATTTACATTTTTATCAAAATATGCAATTGGTTTCAATTGTTTTTTTAATTCAATTTAGTCATGCTCTAAGGAAAGGAAAATAGACTGAATTAAATTAAATAAAATTTATCCTTCATGATATCAGTTTTGGAAGTTCACATGCTTCTCTCACAAAAAATCACATAGTTGTATTCCTTCTGCTGGCCGTTGGGAATATTAGTTTTAAGGAATGTCTATTGATAATAATTGATAATAATGTTGGTGGAAATTGTAAAAGCTGGAAATCTAATGGAAGTCGTCTGTTCCTCTTCTTCAGTAGTAAGAGTGGCAGTAGTGGCCGTAGCTGCAGTACTAGTAATATTAGCATAGGTAATAGTAGCTGTAGTAGTAGTAACAGCAACAGCAGCAATAGTTTTATCAGCTGTCATCCTATTCTCTCCTACAGCGGTTTACAAGTGGTCGGTATTTTATGAAAGTTTTTCTTTGTTGGTGCGTTACTGTTGTAATATGTAATCAGCAAATTTGTATAAGGCGAATATCGTAAAATTTGGTTGAAATTCTTCACCGGATATGTGTCTATATGCTTACTAAATGGCCGTATTCCGGTACTCTAATTTGTGATCATTACAGAGTTATGCATTGCTTTAAAGACATCCTGATTTGCCCTCTGTAGTCCTCTCCACAACACGTCATGTAATTATATAGAATAAGTTTTTTTGTGAAGGGTTGTCCTTGCACTTAGAGTGCATGTGTTGTATCTTATAACTTCATCGACGCCATTAAGGTAGCAATAATATATTGTGCAAGCTCTCAGCTCTGAGTTCAATGCTTCATATAGCAGAAACACGTGCAAGCTCTCAGCTCTGAGTTCAATGCTTCATATAGCAGAAACACGTGCAAGCTCATAAAAATTATTATGTAACTTCTGTTCTTTACACACTCATTATTGATATTTCGCTCTGTACTCTCCTGGCGCTTTACTCTGAATAGTAACAACTGGTTATTGGTATCGCTATGCCTAATTGAAATCATAATGTTTGGAGTGTGTGCGTGTGTATATGTATATATGTATATATGCATATATACATAAATACACCACACATATCACACATATCACACATATATATGTGTCTATATATGTATATAATATATATATATATATATATATATAATATATATATATACATATGTGTGCATATGTATATATAATGTGTGTTGTCACTCTTCTCTCTCTCTTTCTCTTTCCTATCTCTTTCTCTCTCTCCTCTATATAATATATATATATATATATATATATATATATATATATATATACAATAATATGTACAACTATGCACTGATGTGTAAATGAATATTGAAGCAAATGAATTTCAGTGAATGAAGATAATTCATAATAAAGACTACGCTTGTATATGGTTTCATATGATGATGAAAGCAATGTTTGGTGAGATCTAAGAAAGCGTTGATTAGAGGCAATTATCGAGAAATGATGGAGACATTAAATCCTGGTTTCAGCATTCACTGATAATCATGAAAGATCGAGGAAGCGCTGCTACTAAATTGGTCTTTTAAATACACCCAGGAACAGAAACGTCTACTTTCAATAGGTTGCCAAAAGGCCTCCGAGATCTTCGAGTAGTAGATGCGTTGAAAGAACGATTGAATAAATTTTAATAGAGCATACTAGATGAACCAACATTACGGCAAAAAAAAACACAAAGAAGAGCAGCCCTATACAACTCACCAGGAAAGATTTCGGAGACAAGACCGGGAAGTGAGTCTAAAATTAACAAGCGTTAGCGCTAATGGCGTTGTCCTAGCGGAAACTGTTGGTAGAATAATAGAATAGTATACATATTCGAGATGTAAAGTGTCTGGAAGACGTGTGTGTGAATGTATGTATTATATGTAAGTTTATTTCTATATGTGTAATAATGAATATATATGTATACATATCTATATGTATGTATGTATGTATGTATGTATGTATGTATGTATGTATGTATGTATGTATGTATGTATGTATGTATGTATGTATGCACGTATGCATGCACGCATGTATGTATATGGGTGTATGTATTTGTACATTTGTATACGGTGATGTGCTCAAGATAAGTTGTGCAATGTCGCTTATCTAAAGAGCAAACAACAACATGCTATTTTAATGTACGTACCAAGTATTTGTTAAACAAATACATGTAGTAGCTCTAGTAGGTGATACTGATTTGCAGTTCTTTATTGAATTCCAATATAACCGCTTCTAATAAAACTGCTTTAACAATTTTCTAGATGGCGATATCAAAAGTAATTATGTCTAATTAAGAAAATTACTTCAACAATTGTTGCTCAGATATTTGATGTATTTTCACTGGACGATCATTGTTGCATGCACTCATACTTCAAACATCACCTAAATCCATTTGGAATATCAGTCTTTCTGTGTATATGTGTAAGTGTGTATGTAAGTATATGTGTATATGTATGTGTATGCATATGTGTATGTAGATAGATAGATAGATAGATACATACATACATACATACATACATACATACATACATACATACATACATACATACATAGACAGACAAACAGACAGACAGACAGACAGACAGACTGATGGATAGATAGATAGATAGATAGATAGATAGATAGATAGATAGATAGATAGATAGATAGATAGATAGATAGATAGATAGGGTAGATAGATAGATAGATAGATAGATAGATAGATAGATAGATAGATAGATAGATAGATAGATAGATAGATAGATAGATAGATAGATAGATAGATAGATAGATACACATGTCTTTTATCTTTTACTTGTTTTAGTCACTGGACTGCGAACATGCTGGAACACTGCCTTCAAGAGTTTTAATAAAAAAGAATGATCCCAGTATTAATTTATTAAGCCTGTTGCTTATTCTATCGATATCTTTCGGCAAATTGTTAGATTAGGGAAACGTAAACAAACGAACATTGAATGCACAGCGGTGGGGATGACAAGCGCAAACACAGACATACTGTTAAACACGCGCGCACACGCACGCGCGCACCAGCACACACACACATTTCATAATGGGCATGCTCACAGTTTCTGTTTACCAAATTCATCAGGGGTCTTGAAGAACACACTTGCCAAACCACACCATGAGGTTGACAAAATGATGTTCTTAACCAGTCAGATCGGTTGCATTTCTACATATATATATATATATTATATATAATATATATATATATATATATTGGGTTGGCAAGAAAGTAAATTTGGCTCTTTAGTATGTAATAATGTCATTTTCTTTCATACAAGAATGAACTTTAATCAATTATATATTTTCCAATTTGTTCGATGACCTTTTGCCATCTTTCTGGCAGGGCAACTTCGTGATTCCGCGCTCATAGAACTTCTGGTCCTTATCAGCCAAAACTGAAGCATGTGCGATTTCAAGTCAACATCATTATTGAAAGTTTTACCATTCAAAGAATTTTGCAAACTGCAAAACAAATGGTAATCTGATGGTGCAATGTGAGGATTACATGGTGGATGTGACATCACTTTCTAACCAGGTTCCAATAATTCTTCAAGAGTTAGCAAAGACGTGTGTGGTCTAGCACTGTCATTGTGGAACACAATTCTTTTACGATTTGCCAATTCTGGCCGTTTTTCTTTGATTGCTTCCTCCAATTTCATTAGTTGTTGACAGTAAACATCTGAATTGATCATTTGGTTCCTTCAAAGCAACTCAAAATATACAATACTTTTGTAATCCCACCAAATTGAGAACATGGTGTTTTTTTATGCAATTCAGCTTTCGATGTGGTTTGTGCTCGTTCATTATGCTTGTACTATGATCGTTTTCGAAATACATTTTTCATCACCAGTGATGATTCGTTTCAAAAACAGGCCGATTTCATTGCTTTTTAGATGAATATCGCAAATATTGATTTATTGTGTTAAATGAATCCCTTTCAATTTATGTGGAACTCTAATATCGAGCTTCTTATCTAGTCCAAAACATTTTAAGCGATTTTCAATTGTTGTGTGATACATTTAACCTCTCTGTAATCTCTCGCATAGTTATATGACAATCAGATTCAATTATGACTTTGAATCGGCCATCATCAACTTCAGTAGGTCGACCAGAACGCTGGTCATCTTTGAGTGAAAAATCTCCAGAACGGAATTTTTTAAAACCATTTCTGACATGTGCATTCTGTTAATCAATCAACACCATAAACTTCACATATCTCGTTGTGAGCCTCAGCAGTTTTCTTGCCTTTACAGAAATAAAAAAGCAAAATATGGCGAAAATGTTCGTTTTTGCACTCCAATATAAAATTGACATTAAACTAACAGCTGTAAACTAAATTACGCGCAATTTGCTTCTAAAGTAAGCTAAAACTAACGGCTATTAAATGTGAAAAGGAAAAATCATAACATTGACATAAGTCATTCAAAAAGTCGTAACTCTATCTATGTGCATAAAACGAAATTACTTTCTTGTCAAACTTATATATATATAGATATATATATATAATATAGATATATATATATATATTATATATATACATATATACATAGATCATATATTATATATATACATACATACATACATACATAACCTAACATACCTACATACAACATACATACATAAATACATACATAAATACATACATACATACATATGCATACATAAGTATATGGGTGTGTATATATGTGAATATAGTTAGCATAGATACATACATACATACAAACGTCAATGAATGTGTGTGTTGTGTGTGGTGTGTTGTGCGTGTGCGTGTTGTGTGTGTGTGTGTGTGATGTGTGTGTGTGGGTG
>NW_021832398.1:10000-61163 GCF_006345805.1 Octopus sinensis | reverse complement strand
ATCTACCACAACTTCCACTACCCTTACAAATAGAATAATTAACAACAACGGTAGCAATAATAACAATAATATTATAAGCATTAATAATACTAATACATAGACCTTTCTACCCCCCATTTCTAACCTCTCCTCTGATAGTATTACCTCCACCATTCCTGAAAATAATTCCCAAAATACACCCACTTGTAACTGCTGTCCTGGGTTCATGTGCACTCTACAAACCCATTGTAGAAGATATCATCATCATTATCGTTTAATGTCCTTTTTCCATGCTAGCATGGTGTGGACGGTTTGCACCATCTACACCGGATATCCCTTCTCCCACAACCATTACCTGTGTCTATTCTTCCAACCTCTCCTCCTCAATGGGCTATTCTCCATATATTACCTGCACTTATCTCTCTCCTAGGACAAATGCAGCCAGCACAGCTGCTCATCAGCCCACTCACTTAACTGGTTATCTTACGTTTCATTCTGTTTAGAAATCTGACACCACAACCTACCGGTTATCTCTTCTCCCAGTTCCCCCTCCTCACTGGTGCTATCTTACATTTCATTCTGTCTAGAAATTTGTCACCACCCCTACCAGTTATCGCTTCTCACTGGTGCTGTTCCCTGTATTACCTGTACTCTCTCTTTTTCTCTCTCTCACTCTCTACCTATCTCCCTCTCTTTCTCTACATCACTTCCTCCCTTTCTCTACCTCTCTCCTGGGACAAACAACCAGGTTTGGCTATCTTTCGTTCCATTTTCATTGTTTAGAAATATGCGAACAACTACCCATTTCCTTGGCCTTGTGAAGTAAAGATAAAAGCTATTCGGCTGTCCATGCATGCTTGTTCCTGTGTGTGGGTGCATTTGTAGGAATGTAGGAGAGAGCTTGTTTCCTTTCTCTCTGTCTGAACCCTTTCTTGCAGGTGGTACCCTCCATTATACCTGCAATCCCCGTCTACTTCGACAGACACAACCAGTTTTCAGCTGACACCCTCCTAAGCTAACATTGGAATATCCATATTTCTGCTACACCGCTTAAATCTACATCATTCAATGACCATAATGCTTATGCTTACAACACTGCAAACATCGGCTCCTACCTCCAGTAAGGGCAACAATCTTAACATACTTGAATACTTGAATGTTGTCAGGTCGGAAGGGAGATCAGATGAAGCATGCCTAAAAAACGAACATCAAAACAACACTCTTCTTTTCAGGCGCTGATTAACATCCTTCATCCCCAAACCTCACCCTACATTACCTTCCCAGTTTTCAGAGTTGGCACACTGAAAGGTAGGTCTAGTGAGATTGTAGAGATGCTTGAAAGGAGACGGGTTGATGTATGCTGCATACAAGAGGTAAGATGGAGAGGTGCTTCAGCTAGGGTCCACACAGGCATGGCACATAGGTATAAAGTCTTCTGGCAAAGTAACATGGATGGTGTAGGGGATGTAGGCATACTCCTTGCAGAGAAATGGGTGGATAAGGTCATAGAGGTTGCCAGGGTATGCGATAGAGTGCTTAAGCTCAAGCTAGACCTACAGAATGGCACACCTACAATTATCTCCACCTACGCCCCACATGAGGCACTACCAAATGATCAGAAGGACCACTTTTATGATACCCTTCTACAGGCTACCTCAAAGACGAGTGGCAATGACCTCACCATTGTGGCTGGAGACTTTAATGGACATGGGCAGGAATCTGGTATCTTCACTGGGGTACACGGTGGCCATGGTATTGGCACTCGAAGCGATGAGTGAACTAGGCTACTGGAGTTCTGTGGTGCATGTAACCTTTTAATCTGTAACACTAACTTCAGGAAGCCAGACAGCCACCTTATAACCTATCAACCAGGGGACTCTGCTAGCCAGATTGATTTCATCCTCACCAGACAGTGGGACGCAGGGTTGCTCTTAAATACAAAGATACTCCCGGGTGAAGAGTTTATCCACCAACATAGGCTAGTCAGTGACTTTAGGCTTGAGGCCAGAAGGATACCAAGAAGCAAACCAATCCAAAAAAGAAGGATTTGGAAGCTAAAGAACCCTTCATGTGGTCAGAGATTTAGGGACATCCTCATCAAGAAATTTGATGAGAGGAAGGAGGAGCTACAGACATTGGACATAGAAGGTAGATGGAAATTCCCACGGGACAGCTTGCTGAGTGCCACAGACCAATTACAGAGAAGACAGAATTCCTTCCCTTTGTCATAATTTTTATTTATCCATCAACCCAATAGTACTTAATAAGGCACTTTGGCTTGATCATAACAAAGCTGGTCTCACCAGGGAAGAAATTAATGTGTTGGCAGCCAGAAAATCTATTATAAAATTTGACAATAAGTCATGGGTCCGTAAAGACACACCAGATGGTTTTGATGTTACAATGGGAAGTTCTGATTCAGCACAAATAGCTGATGTAGTCTGTGTATATACACTTTTTGAAATGGCAGAACAGTTCCCGAACATTAATGGAGGTCTATATTGTGATTATTTACTTTACCTTCAAAATGTTTCCAACCAAAAGGTACAAACAGTTAAGAATAGTTTAGTTAAATTTTTCCGTAGAATGGGCTTAAGCATTGTTTTTGATGATGATGATGTAACGAAGGTCAACTTTTTAGATATTACACTTAACTTATACAATAATTCTTACTTCCCACACCATAAACAATTGACCAATCTTAAGTATATTAGCAAATTCAGTAATTCTAGGGCAATTACTAGGAACTTAGTTAAGAATATTTCATTTAGATTATATAAGTTATCTGCTAATGCTGACATTTTCAATGATAATGCTGAATTTTATAACTCTGCCTTACTTAAAGCAGGTTATACAGAGAAAATTATCCACATTGATTCCATTCAATCTTAGTAAAACCATTTGGTTAATTATTCCATACAGGAGGCAAATTAAATCTAATTTCCCATTGCAGTTTCGTGAAGCTATTTTAGGAATTTTCCAAAGAATTTTAGGTATTACTCTATTATCAACTTTCATACGGGTAGGATTGGTTTTTCCAACACTAAAAATCTCTTACAAATTATCTCTTACAAATTATCTCTTACAAATTATCTCTTCACATAACAACAACCTGTTAAATATTAATACATCTATTAATACTAATATTAATTTAGCTAATACCATCCATCCCTCTACAAACATTAATAACAAGGTTATTGTATCTGAAGTCAATTCCAAAAGAATCAAGTTTATGTCAAGTAACTCTAAAATTAAAAATTCTATATACCAGTGTAAAATTACTACTTATAATCAAGTATATTTTTATATTGGAAGCATGTCTTTACAGTTATCTAGAAGGATTTCTAATCATTACTCGACATTTAGGGATAGGAATAAATGTAACAGTACAGGGCTCAGTAAATTAATTTGGGATCTAAAAGACCACAATAAACAATTTAATTTAGACTGGCTGATTCTCTCAATCTCAATACCTTATGACAAAGGCAAGGAATTCTGTCATTTCTGTAATTCTGAACTATATTTTATTCTTTTTTCTAAAAATCCCCTTGTAGACACGGTTATAGAGCATGCATATTGATGTAAACATTGGCAAAAACACATCTTTAGTTCATATAAGTGATTTCTATCATTATATATAATTTAAACAATTTGTATATATATACATATATATATATATATATTTATATATATATATATATATACACATTATATATACATATGTATTTCTTGGACGAGTCATCTTTTACCTTATTTCCAACCACTGGCCGAGTTTACATGTGGAGATAGCCAAAAGAAGCATTTGACTCAGACTGCCTCTTCCAACTGTTAAGCATGGAAGAGGATCTGTGATGATCTGGAGGGACTATATCTTGGAAATCCGCCAGCCCAATGGTTTCCTTTCATGGCAGAATTAATAGTCAAGACTATTTAAGCATTTTATCTGATCAAATTCATCCTATGGTTGCGGAACTGTTTCCGGAGGGAAACGCAATCTTTCAGGATAATAATGCGCCAATTCACACAGCTAAAGTTGTTACTGAATAGCTTGCGGAACATTCTAGTGAAGCTGAATGTCTTATCTGGCCACCACAGTCCCCAGATCTCAATATTATTGAACATTTATGGTGCATTTTAGAAAAACAAGTAAGGAGTCGATATCCTCCACCATCATCACTACAAGAAGTGGAGACTGTTTTAGCTGAAGAATGGACAAAAATTCCTTTGGAAATAATTCAAACTTTGTATAAGTCTATCTCATATAATTCAAGCTGTAATTACTGCCAAAGGCGGTCCTACCCAATATTAAAATAAATTTGTTTTAAATTTTAATGTTTCCATTATTTTGTCCAACCCTGTATCTATCTATCTATCTATCTATCTATATATATATATATATATATATATATATACACATATATATGTATATATACATATATATATTTATAAATACATATATACATACATATACATATATAATACATAATTATAACATACATAATAATACATATATATATACTATATACATATATACATATACATGTATACATATAAATATATACATATATTATACATATATAACATATTTATATACATATACATATATACTTATACATATATATATACATATATACTTATACATATAATATACATATATACATATACATATATACATATACACATACATATATATACATACATATATATATATATATATATATATATATATACATATACACACACACATATATATATACATACATATATAAATACAATATATTCCCACTCAGAAGTCGGTTTCATCATAATGGACAGGTTTTCACAAGAACATTGTTTTGCCAAGTATCCTTTTTCCAGATATCCCAGCCCCTTGTTATTTTCTCAGTGAGGCTCAAGTTCCAGAGGTGAACCATCACCACGTGTCTTCCTTATTCCCAGGCTCCTTCCACTTTTAGTGATCAGCACATTTTTATACAACTGTCCTCACCCATGTACACGACATGTTCATACCAGTGCAGTCTTCTTTCTTCCACATTACTTCTGATCTCTCATATACCTAGTCTTTCTCTCAGCACATTTATACTATGATATCCACGCACTTACATAGCACATTCAATTGAGCATGCTTGCTACATTTTTTTTTTTTTTCAGTCTTTGCATGTCCTCTGCATTCAAAGCCCCTGTCACACTATCATGCAGCATTGTAGTTCTAGTATAAGCATCATATAATCTGCCTTTCACTCTGAGACCTTTGTTGCCAGCAGCGGAAGTAATTCCCTGAACTTTTTTCTAGCCAGTTTTGTTTTCAGAGCAGCTACCTCCCTTGCTAATTACATCTCCTAAGTAACAAAACAATTAACTGCTTCTAGTGAACCATTGGGACATTTAAGAGTTTCAATTTCCAGTGTGCTAGTACAAACTTCACTGCATCTACCACATATGAAGCCTACATTTCCAGAAAGTTTGCCAATGATTGCATTGCATCTTTCATATGTCCACAGCCTACATTGAGTACAGCATATGGAGTTTATACCAACTCCATTTCTGTATACTGAGCAAGGCCATATCCCTGAAGGTACCACAGACCTGTTTCCTTTCCTACTTACTAAAACCTTTATCTTTTCTAGGTTTAATTGAAGATCTCTCAATTCCAAATAAACTTTCATTCCTGGAATTTTTTCTCTAATTCCCCTTTGGTGCCAGCTCTAAGAACTAGGTCATCAGCATATAAGAGTTTCCATGGACAGCCACTCTTAAAGTCGTCTGTGGTGGGTTGTAGGATTATGATGAACAGGAAGGAGATGAGAACTGATTCCATCAAGACGCAGTAAATTCACACTAAATTTGTCGCTGATGTCATTGTTGACTTCCACTTCACTTACTGTAGCTTTTTACATGGCTTGCACAGCTCTCACAAGCCATTCATCAATATCTAACCTCTTTAGTAACCACCACATTACTGTACATGGTACCCTGTCAAAAGCCTTCTCCAGATAAACAAATGCCAGCAATGATGATTTACTTAACCATGTATTTCTACTAGAAGATTCTTTCTGTGATGCCTCTTCTAGGCACAAAACCAAACTCCATCTCATCTAGATCTATCCTGTTACAAATCAGTAATGCAAAGATTCTCTGTGTCCTTCAAGTAATTTAGTTCCTCTATAACTGCTTCTCTCTAAAGCATCTCCTTTGCCTTTGTAGTAGTTTATAATGATACTACTATGCTAGTCACTAGGTATGACTCTCTCTTGTAGGACTTGATTTTACTATCAGAGTGGTAATCCTGTACCCTACCTTGAATAGTTGGTTCCTCTTCATCCTATGTATTCTCCACATTCAACAGCCTCTCATAATAGCACTTCCATGCTTCTTTATCCTACATATCAGTAGTAAGAATGCTGTCATCATTCCAAATACATCTCTCACCAGTGACATCACAGTTCTCTCTCACACTGCCTTACATTCATGAACACTTCATTTCTCTGATCCTCATACTGCAAGACATGTGTAAATTTCTTCCTCTCTGCCTCACTTTTAGTCAAATATACCTGTCACCTAGCTGCCCTTATTTGATAATGTTTCCTATTACCTTCCAGATTTTCCATGCCTGTTTTTTAGCCTTTATACACTTATCAACTGTATCATTCTACCATGTTATGTTGAGTTTGGTAGAGACTTTGCTCTAGCCATATGTCTGTTCAATGGCCCTGAGCAAGTTACTTTGTAGAAATTCCTGGTTTTCATTTATGTTACAAGTGTCTATCTCCCTGCAGTCATATGCATCAGTTAGAATTTCACTGAACCCCTTTCCAATAGCGAGATCCTTTAGTTTTCATATCTTCCTTCCCCGTGTTCATTTCTGTCTTCTTAGCTCTAACTCTAAAGTCACTAACTACTTATCTGTGGTGTGCAGTGCATTCTTCACCAGGTAAGATTTTGGCATTTATAATAAATGTTCTAAGTATTTTCCTGAATGTAATCTATCTGACTAGCAGGTATTCCAGATTTGAAGGTGATAAGGTGGTTGGCTGGTTTCATAAAGTGTGTTGCAAATTGTTAGATCCGTTGCATTGAACTAAGGAATTGTACACCCTCCTCATTTCTCTCACATTATCTGTAATTTCTATGTATGTCATGGAAGCCATTGGAGTGTTGACCAATATGACCATTGAAGTCACCAGCCACAATAATTAAGTCCACCATTAGCTGTCAATAAGGTAACCTGCTGAAGAGTCATATAGAAACAGTCCTTTTGCACTTGTATTAGTCCTGCCTGTGGAGTGTATGCCAAGATAATTGTTACTGTTGAGCTGCCTATAGTCTCATCTTGATTGTCCTAACACACACTCTGACTATCTCAATTACATTTTTATTCATTTCTCAGCTTACAGCATGTCTATCCCACTCCTGCCATCACTAGTACTTAACCCCACAGAAATTTGTCTCTGTCTTTTCTGCATAAGGAGTTTGTTGCAGAACCTTACGATCTTGCAGACAGCAAACACCCACATGTTTCCACTCAAGAATTTCCGCAAGCTCACTAGACCTACCTTTCATCGTGCCCACATTTATAGTTGCAGCCCTACAGCCTTGGAATCCACAGGAGGGGAAGGTGTGTGGTTGGTTAGAAGGCCTTCTTTTAGTAGGATCATTACTACATGAATACATCTGCGCCTGTGAGGAATAAGAATGATTGTCGTGGTTTGCCAGTAGATTGCAGGTTTACACACATTATTCATAGGCTTCTCTTAGCATTAAATTTACTATTATTCATTCATTTCACACTTGCTACACCTACTATAATAGGTATAATTTATGACTATTATTTATACACAACTACATAATATGAAGGTAGGCTGAAAAGTTAATAGGCTGACTATGAAGTTGTGATGCTAGAACTATGAAATCTTGCATGTATTATTTTCAACTCTTTATCAGTAACTGCATTGTTTCTTTCCAGGTAAATTGACATCTGACAGTTTCAAAAATTAATTCCTCTTGAAAATGGACAAAATTTAGCATCGTAGTATTATCAAGTACCTGCAGAAAACAAGTTTATCCCCCAAGGACATCCATGCTGCATGATTGCTACATTGGGGGTTGATGCTCCAGCTTTGTCAACAGTGGAAAAATGGGCAACTGAATTTAAGAAAGAAAGAGAAAGTCTTGAAGATGACCCATGGTCAAGATGTCCTGCAACTGCCACTAGAGAGGAAAATATTGATCATGTTCAGCACATGGTGATGGATGACAGGCAACTGATTTAAAATCAAATAGCCAATGCAATTAGCATATTCTGTGACATGGTTGAGAATATTCTGTACATTGAACTTAGCATGATGAACATTTCAGATCAGTGGGTGCCACAACTTCTTACACCCAATCAAAGGTGCACCAGGCTGATCATATGACAGAAAATCTGACATTGCTTGAGGCAGATCCAGCTGGTTTCCTTGAATATTTCCTAAGACAAGATGAGTGTTGGTTTTGTCACTTTCAGCCAGAGACAAAGAGAAAATCCATGTTGTAGCAACACCCCTTCTCGCCTGCTCCAAAGAAGGCTAAGGTCATTTCATCTGCAGGGAAGGTGATGGCCTCAGTTTTAGGGGATGCAAAAGGCATTGTGTTTATTGACTATCTTCAAACAGGCCACACCATCAATGGAGAATACTACACCAACTTGCTGAGGCAGTTATGAAAGGATGTCAAGAGCAAACAACCAGGAAAAATGACAAAAGGGAGCTTGTTTCATGAGGATAATACTCCAAAACATAAGCCCTTAGTTTCTATGACAGTGACTTTGAACTTGTTGATCACCCTCCCTATTCTCCTGATTTGGCCCCATCTGACTCTCATTTGTTCCCCAACATGAAGAAACAATGAAGAAACATATCTGCTGTTGAGGAATTTTTGGAAAACAATATGAAAGTTTCTTCACCAATGGGATATAAGCACTGCAACTCTGATGGATAAAAGTTAGATAGCAAGGGCTACTATTTTGAAAAATAAACCTCATTTGGTCACATTCCATGGTATCTTGGTCAGCCTATGAACTTTTTAGTCAACCCTCATACATATCCTTAATTTATATAAGTTTTCAAAGTCATGGTATTTGTTACGCCCTTAATGTTACTATCATTTAATAGGATTTTGATATAGCTGAAAAGGATCAGAGGGAGGGGATGAAGGAAGACAAGAAAAAAAAAAGATTTAGTGTAGGTGGTGGGAACAGAAGAAAGATTTCCTGTACAGGTGGTGGATGGAGGGAAAGGGTGTGAACATTGCGAACAAAACAGCCACAACACTTGCTAGAGAGGGTCAAGAAAGAATATTTAAGAAAATAGTCAACTACTAATGGAACCTTCATGAAAGATGATAGAGAGAAACATCTACATGATGTCAGGCTGCTCTTGAACGCCACTGGTAACATGTAACCCAGTACAACCTGTTGCATGGCTGGGTCGTCGGCAACTAAACTGGCAACCCCATCAAGCTTGCTTGGTAAGGAGGGTGATTGTTGGACACCTGCGAGATGAAAAATAAGAGATGTCAAAGGGCAGAAGAGCTACTGTGTAGTCAACAGCCAATTCAACAAGTACTTTGTCACAGTGAAGTGCCCGTGTGCTCCATTGATCAAGAGAGCTATGCTGGAGGGAGAGGAATCTTCAGACAGGTTTTACCAGACCAGACAGGTTGAAGGGTAGGAAACAGACAAAACCTTAACAACAATAAATCAAAGCATCGGCAGCAGGGCATGGATTGAGTTATCGGTAGGACCTAACAGATCAGATTCCTAGCTTTGAACTAGCAGGATGTCATGCAGAGGATCTTGAATACAAATCAATGGATGAGACCTTAATATTCCTAGTTAGATGGAAACTGTGGGACCACATGGAGCAGCACCCTGTGACTCCTATAGTATGTGCAAGCAAAACTCTTAAAAGGGGCATCCTATGGGATGACCTAGGTAGAGAGATACATGATTAATCAATCAGCTAGAAATAACACTTAAAAAAAAAACAAGGAAACAATGAAAATACCAGTCAAACAAACAACAGAATACAAGTGCATATTCAGCATAAATTAAGAAGCAGCAACAAATGAAATATTGTAAATAGAATTATGTGCCTTCACCATATATACTGACTATAAAAAATAACCTAATATTAGTGGAAAAAATGAGCATAGGAATCAAACCCACACCTTATTTTCGCAATAAGTGCGCTGGCTGATTACATCAACATAATCACCTTTTTTTTTTTCAGTTAAATTTAGGAACTTTGATTTCACAGAAGTAAATATGTAAACATGTGTAAATTCTGTGTGAATTAGAAATGGCAGCAATTGAAATTCAATAAATAGAATTAGTCCTTCACCATATTAACTATAGAAAAGTAGTCTAATATTAGGAGATACACTGTATATGCAATTCTCACACATACTAATGCCCCATTTTTTTCCATTACAGGGACTTATACACCATAATACATTGAAGACTCGTAAGTGAAACAGACATCAGAGATGCTTTGCCCCAAGCAGAAAGTGCAGAAGCTATTCAGGAGTTTTGCAAAAACTCTTCTTAAATCATTGCAAAGCTGGAAACCCTTCCATATTGTCAGCAGGTATCTCAGACACAAGCATTTTCCTCCTTAGGCTCTATACTTTGCCTGTGTGGACTGAAGGGATGAAACTAGTCTTTACCGATGGAAACCTTCCACTTACAGTCTCTTAACCATAGCCAGCTTAATCCTTTCATGTTCAGATTACCCTGTCAAATGTAATGCTTATTTATTCACATTGTTTTGAATTAATTCTACATTGTCTCATAGTTTCAAGATTTCAATGATGTGATTATTTAGTTTTAGAATTACATTGTATGACAAGTGTGAGAGGCTAGATCTGGCCAGTTTGAACATAAAGCAAGTAGAATATTTTGGCTGGATATGGTTGGTCTAAATGCTAATTTCAGCTGCCATGCCTATTTCTTTGATGGCTTTCTTTGGTTGTATGAGTTCCAGACCTATCTTCTGCAAGAAACAAGACACTGATTTAAATGGAAAGCCACCTATTTCAATGGGGAATGAGGTTGCATGCCATCCCTTGACAGAGCCTCATTGACTAAGTCTTGATATTTCTACTTCTTTACTTGTTGGGAAAAATCAAGCCTGTCCTCTCAGAGCAAATTTTACTCATTGCCTTTTCTAAATAAACACAAAATTCACACATATTTACATAACTACTACAATGAAATTGTGTTTTGAAATTTAACAGAAAAAAGGGTTGATATGTAGGTGTAATCAGTCAGTACACTTATTGTGAAAATAAATGTGGGTGCTACATTGTGCATACTAATTTCAGTTTTCTTCTGTTATGGGGGATTTCATTGCCTCATACTGGACTATTTTCTATAGTCAATATACAATGATGGCTCATAATTCTATTTGCAACACAATATAAATTTATCATGAGGGACATCTAGATGTGAATAGAGATATTATAGGGAAACAAAGTCACGCATCACCTTGATGGAGAAAGCATGTTTATTAAGGTAAAAATGAATGAAGAGATATAATTTAAAAACACACACACACACACATATATATATATATGGCTGTGTGGTAAGAAGCTTGCTTCCTAAAAACATGGTTTCAGGTTCAGTCCCACTGTGTGGCACCTTGGACAAGTGCCTTCTGCTTTAGTCTCAGGCTGACCATAGCCTTGTGAGTGAATTTGGTAGAAGGAAACTGAAAGAAGCTCAGATATATGCATATGTTTATGTGCCTGTGTTTGTGCCCCACCATCGCTTGACAGCCAATGCTGGTATGTTTATGTCCCCATAACTTAGAGTTCGGCAAAAGAGACCGATAGAATAAGTACTAGGCTTACAAAGATAAGTCCTGCAGTGAATTTGTTTGAGTAAAGGCGGTGCTCCAGCATGCCCACAGTTAAATGACTGAAACAGTTAAAAGAGTACCTATACACAAACACACTCATATATATATATATATATATATATATATATATATATATATACATATACACACATATATACACACTCATATATGTATATATACTCATACAAAACATTTATATATATACATACACTCATATATATATATATATATATATATATATATACCGTATTTTTACATGTAAAAGGAACCCTTGAGCATAAAGAACACCTTAATTTTGGGGACTTAAAAATTGGAAAAACAGTTTGATAAGGGATTATAATACTATCCATGTATAAGAAACTCCCATATTTCTTTAACCTAATTTTTGACAAAAAAGAGTTCCTTATACACTTTAAAATACAGTGTGTATGTGTGTGTGTGTATATATATATATATAAAGGCGGCGAGCTGGCAGAAACGTTAGCACGTCGGGCGAAATGCGTAGCCGTATTTCGTCTGCCGTTACGTCCTGAGTTCAAATTCCGCCGAGGTCGACTTGCCTTTCATCCTTTCGGGGTCGATTAAATAAGTACCAGTTACCCACTGGGGTCGATGTAATCGACTTAATCCGTTTGTCTGTCCTTGTTTGTCCCCTCTGTGTTTAGCCCCTTGTGGGTAGTAAAGAAATAATATATATATTATATATATAATATATATATATATATGCATATATATAATAATTTATTGCCTCTCTATTTTCTTATTGAAATAAATATAAACTACAGTTTGTATAGTTACCTCACAGTTGCATATTAATTGTAATGTTCAACATTCTCTGTACAGGTAACTAACCAGTATTTTCATTGATTTTACTATCCCTTAATGAGGCTTGTAATCTTTATTTGAACTTTATATATATATATATGTGTGTGTGTGTGTGTGTATTATATATATACATAGATAAATACATACAAGCATCACATATATGTGTGTGTGTGTGTGTATATATATAATCAAAACAAGCAACAAGGATATCCAGAGGTAATGCAATACGATCGTTTCATGCGACTCCATTTAATTGAACAATGCAACATCACAGTTGTTACAACTGTGATGTTGTTGATAAAACATGTTCTTTGTCTATCTTCTTATCCTCTTGGTGATTTTGGATAAAAAGAAAATTATACAAATAATTCCTTCGAATTTAACTAAATTCTATATTTTTATGCAGCTGAAGATTGCTCGACATTTTAAATTGATGTAATGTTTGCATTGTTCAATTGAATGGAGTCGCATGAAACGATCGTACTGCATTACCTCTGGATATCCTTGTTGCTTATTTTGATTATAATCACCTCATTTTGAATTCTGGTGCCTTTAACTTAAGTACCATATTCATCTGAATCTTTCTACAATATAGAATTTCTTCAATTGGAATTTACCTATGATTTTTCCAAGTAGATTTGATTGGGTCATGGCATGTAAAGTTTTTTCAATTTGACCCCCAATTAAGCAAAAATTCGAGAAAACTCAATATTTTACGATTTGCCTCTCTCATTTCAAGTGCTTCACTCCTTCCATTACCACTACACTTTCTCCTCCTTTTTCTTTGCAAGTGTGCAACAATTAAAGTGAAAGTATTTATATAAAAGGGATGAGCCATTAATACTGGTCATCCTTTTTGCTAGAGGAAGATCCACTATGGTCTTATATGCTACACCACTGGTTTTCAATTCATATTAATCAAATTAATATTCAATTTTTCACCCTTATTATGTGTGTGTGTGAGTATTAGCAATTTGTATAAAATTGCATCAATGACTTGAACTTGAATAAGTGGTTTCACATAAATGGGAATAAATTAAAAAGGTTTGTTATTATTATTACTGTTTGACTATTGTAATTTCGTTTGTGGGTTCCTCGTCAGGGAAACGTTGTTGTGTTGCATTTGTTAAATAATTGTAAACCGTAACCCTCCCCCTTTCGGAGAAGGGGCTTTGGTTATTGTTTAAAAATTGAATCGTGTCCCTGTTTGGGGAAACTGACAATATTTTCACCGTCTTTACGGAAGCATTTTTGTTAAAATGCCTTCGATAGAAGAAAGTCCAAAAATGAATTTCACTGCAGCCGTACACTTCTATACAAGAGGGAGGACAAGATCCAATTGATCGAAATTGCAAGAGACGGGCCTACAATTCCAGTCTGGTATATATTTTGAGTATTGTTATCACTAGCGATATCAAGATATAACTTTGTATTTTGTATTTTATGTGTAGATGTATATATATAGATGTACATGTAATATGTACACATACATATATATACACATATATATACATAATATATCTACCCATACACACATACGCACACACACACACATAGGGGCAGGTGTGGCTGTGTGGTAACAAACTACGTTCCAAACACATGGTCCTGGGTTCAGTCCCACTGTGTGGTGACTTGGCATGTGTCTTCTGCTGTAACTTCAGACCAACAAAAGCCTTCTCAGTGGATTTTGTACATATATACAGGCATACATACATATATATACATGCATATGTACATATTCGGCATAAACACTCTACCACTACAACTAATAACTGTTGGGAACACTTTGCCTACATAGGACATCCATTCTCTTTTAACACAGCATGAAGTTTTGTAACAGCACATCCGCTGCCGTTTGTGGAAAACGAAGAGACCCTATTCACCTGCGAACATTTTACACCGCCATCCACGACTATCAAATTCTTACAATTATGAGAACAATAACATGGCTCTTTTCAAGGCAACCTTGCATTCAATTCTTACACCATTCTACGAGGGAGTAGGAACCCCTTTACACAGCTTTCTATACACTTACAAATACATTCATTCGCCGTAAATTTATATCAATATTTGCCTGAATAATCATCATAATTCAGTGCAATCATTAACAGTACTTTCAAGCAATTCAGCCCCGAGCATTGCCGGGCATTTCTGCTAGTATATATATATATATCTTTAGCTAAATATATTCAATGACAATATTATACACTGAATTTATATTGAGTGCTCTATTGTATCAAAGTATTAATACTATTAAAGTATTTATATATTTAATAATATATTATTATTAATATCAGGAAATCAATATTAGAAAATTCTTCAGAAAGATATATACATGTGTAAAATAATTGTTATATTAAAAATATAAATATATTAAAAATATAAATAATATAAATAATATTACTAATTTGGTGATAAAATGCAGACGGCTAGCTGGATGGATTCTCCAAACTTTCAGAACAAGAGAGAAGGAGACACTGATGGTCCTGTGGAAAACTTTCGTCCTCAGCTGCTTGGACTACTGCTCCCAACTATGGTTACCACACAATATAAAACTAACAGCAGAACTCAAAGCAATTCAAAGAAGCTACACAAAGAAGATCGTCTTAATGCAACATATCAGCTACTGGGAAAGACTGAAAGTATTAAAACTCTTCTCCCTAGAGCGAAGGCGGGAGAGATATGCAGTGATATACATCTGAAAAATCCTGGAGGGTCTTGTCTCAAACTTTGGCATTCAAAGTTACCCCAACCACAGAACGGGGCGCCACTGCATGGTGCCAAAGATTCCAACATCACCATCAAAATACAGGACCAGATACTGCAACAACTTGGGTTTCAGAGGACCACAGCTCTTTAACATCCTCCCTAAATGCCTGAGAGACTTGCATGGTGTGGATGTGAGTTTCTTTAAAACTAAACTGGATCTCTTCTTGTCAGGGGTCCCAGATGAACCTACCTCACGACAGGAGACACAGATGCGGGCAGTGGCATCGAACTCCCTTGTTGACCAAGTGCCACGTATCAGAGGTGGATTCACATATTAGTGTAGCTCATTCAGTGGTGGTGCCCCAGCATGGCCGCAGCCTTCGGGCTGAAACATTTTTAAGGATTTTATGTATAAAAATATATGTAAATATGTATAAGTATAAATATATAAAGTATATGACAGTTTAAAAGATTTGAATTAAGTTCTTAAAGCATCTTATGATCGTTTCACAGAATTGCTGTCTCTATAATGGAAATCTTATATTGATAAGCATTTATAGACAACTCTTCTGCTCTTCAGAGATATAAAATTTGAATTTTGTATATAATATATTGAATGGTAGTTTTTTTTTTTAAATTTGAAGTAATACTATATAAAATGGTGTTTGTTTGAAATATAAATTAAAAATCTCTGCTTTTGATTTTGGTAAGTACACTTTAGTATGAGAGTCTTTAAATCCATATATACTTCTTAGGTTAGTATTCTGTAATAATCCATAATATTTATGTGTAAAATCCATTATACTGTCTTGTATTCTACATATAGTTCACAGACTTAGATAATATAGAATAATGGAGTCCTATATTGATAAGCATTTATAGATAACTCTTCTTCTCTCCAGTAATATCAAATGTGAAATTTGTATAATTTAATGAATGATAGGTTTTTTTTTTTTAAATATAATATATGGGAAAACGGTGTTTGTTTGAAATATAAATTAAAAATTACTGCTTTTGATTTTGGTAAATACACTTTAGTATGAGAATCTTGAAGTTCCTATGTCTCCTTGGTAACTCTTCTGTAGCAATCCATAATAATCTCTATGTCTATAAATGGCAAAATGTCTGTGTTTGTGTGTCCTTTATACACATCCACAGTTTTTCACGTAAAAGGCTCGCATGGGCTTTCAAAACTGTCTGAGGGTGGTTGTGAAGATCTTTTCACTTCCCCAGTCACCCCAGAAAGCCATTAAAAAAACAAAACAAAAAAAAACCGACCCTTTATGGTGTCAGTTTATCGATTTTTTAAGTTATGGGCATATTCATTCAAAATCACTAGAACATAGAAATTTGTATGCCGTGCGTGTGTACAGCTAGATATGCCAGTAGACTGCCAGCTGTTTTTTGATTGGACGGAGGTCATTTTACCCTTAACAGTTGAATGCACATGAGCATTTGCAGTGTGTTTTGTGAGGATGTGTTATCACGTGTTTTGGCTTTCAAACATGCATGCTTTTCTTATTTGAGAAATGCAGGGAATAATTAACGAGTTAGGATCTCCAAAACTACATTCTTCAATGGTCCTTAATCCAATGCAGTCATCCTCCTCCAAAACAAACCCGCCATGCACATCTCCACAGCCAATTTCCTCTACAGCCATGTCATTTAGAACCCCTAGGATGGGTTAGTGATAAATCGGGATTAGAAGTTGCCTATTAGAGGCTCCCGAGCCCCCTCCCGTAAGGTTAGTCTAGGTTTTAGTTGAAGGTTTAGTTGTGTTCTGAACCTAACCTCATCTGTTTCAGTGGATCAGGAGCCCAATTAGCCTTCTGGCACAAAGGCATACCTATTATTAATACCTTAGTTGAACTTGATGTCTTACGTACTTCTATGCATCATGAACTTATAACTATTGACCTTACTGCATTAATTGCTTCAATGTGTCATACTCATAAAATCACTTTGAATGCTGTTTTTTGGGCTCTAATTGCTCTGCCTTTTTGCCAAAATCAGCACTTTTCTTCCCACCATTGCTATTCACTCATAGGACGAGGGGATTAGGTGAGGGGCGGTTGGTGTTAAAAGGGCTGGCATGTGCAACTTGATCACCTCTGCCAGTCAAACTCCTAACCCATGCATTCCCATCGCGACACTGATTGCGCAGAACTGGGTTGGGTGTGAAACCAAAACTCAACAAACGAGATTTGTGTGTATTTTCAAAATCATGCTATTTTGCGACCAATTCAAGTTTTTTGCTTTCTTCTGCCTCCTTTTTTGTCCAACTAATGGCATGTGCACAGTCCCACTAATTTTCCATGATTATACCGTTCCAGGTGTGAAAACCGAAGTCCAATGAATATTAATTACTCTCATAAAAAGCTCCAACTAGTTCAAAACTGGCCCGGGCTGAAATGTGATAAGAAACTTTGCTCTTGATTTAGTGAAAAATATTTACTGTGACCCAGCAATGAACAACAAGCACTAGCACTAGACCCAGCAACGCTGGGTCTTAGTGCTTGTTATGTATAAAATTCAGTGTATTGTCTTGTATTCCAAATATAGTTCATAGACTTAAATAATATAAAATAAAATTATATTTTAAATTATATGTGAAGTTATAAAATTATAAATTGGTCAAAATATTTTTATAATTGGAAGATGCCAATTAAAGTTTTTAGATTTTAAAATTTAATGCAATTATAACTGTCCATTTGTTATAGATTTGATGTACATAGGTTCTAATTCCAAGAATATCTATTCAATCTTTATTTAATGTATAATTTATGTTTGTAAATTTGCATATTTTCCGGCAGGGGGTGGTGATCCCTGCTGTACTCTTTCACCACAATGGCGGTGCCCCAGCATGGCCACAGCTCAAGAGCTGAAACTGGAAAAAACAAACAAACAAACAAAAACATATAGTCAAATAATTCTAATTAATTTATCTATCAATCTATTTGTAAGTATCACCCTATATTTTGATATCACAAAAAAGAAAAATCTATATATATAGTCATTAATCTAAATATTTATTAGATCTCCTATAATATTTAAAGGTTTTATAAAAACTATGCCTACATGTTGAAAGTGCTTCTGATTGACAATTTATTAAGTTCTTATGTTTATATAATAATATATACAGTGATTCTTTCATACAGAGACGGCAACTTTTAGATTTATGTGTGTATGGTGTGGCTGAATCTATTATTGACCAATCTAATTTATAGTTAACTTTGTTTTTCTTAAGTTTATGTATATATGTAGCTAATGACGTCGTATTGGTAGCTATATTTGGCTTAAAGGAGTGTATATGTGCTAAAAATCTTTGTTTAAAATTAACAGAACTACTTATATATACCATACTATGTGAATTATTAATTAATGTAACTATGCATTTGTATATTACGTTAAATCTTCTACAATTGCCTTTTAAAGGGCATAATTTTTTTTATTTTTACATGAGCAGTTCTTATTTTTATATTTCTGTTCAGATGAATAGTGTCTACTATTGTGATGGTTATTTGTGGTGTATGGTATTATTGTTGAATTTATTTTAGCATTATTTATCGTAGAGTTAGATATATTTATTGTCTGTGAATTATTATTTTTATTTTTATTAGCTTGAGGTATTATATTATCTGAGGCATTTTGTCTATTTTCACATGTATTGTAGTTAGAATTTTGCTTTGGTTTTTTTATATCAATATTATTGTTAGGTGTTCCAGTATTTTGAGTATTACATATACTCCTATTACTATTTCTTATCTTATTATTGTTATTATTATTACAGCTGTTTTTATATTGTTAATTTTTCTTTTATTAGAATAGGCGATAACAGATCCTATGTTTGCTGTTGTAGAGAAGGATATTTTAATTGATGATCTGTTAAATATGTGATGATATTTATAATTCCTAGGAAAACTTATTTTAACTATATTTAAAAACCTTTTTGCTAAACCCTTAACATTTAATGAAAATGGAGGTGCGTACCAAATAATTTATCTCTTTGCACTCCTATTGGGTAGTTTATTACGTTTATATATTGGTTTTAGGATTTGTATATTTTTCATTGAGTATTTATTGTTATTATTATATTTAGTTCTTTGCCTATCATTATTTTTTCTAGTTTTTTTTTTATTGTGTTGTGTAGAAGTTTCTTCATTTTGTATTAATTGCATATTATTGTTATAGTTAAGGTTATCTTTATTTCTTATTTTAGTATCACATGTATTTTTGTTTAATTCCATTTGTGTTATGTAAATTTTTAGTTTAGTATCCTTTATGTATTTAATATTTTGTTTGAATCCACTAGCAGCTAAAGCATGATTGTAATAATTAGCATGATTATTAAAAATTTCTTCATTATAAGATAGGTCAGATATTCTAGTAGATATACTATTTACGATAATTTTAAGTAATGATCTATGATGATTTGAATTAATATTTATATATTTAAGATATTCATTAGGTTTATGAAATGGAGAGTAGGCTGAATTATTAAGGTCTAAGATTACGTCTAAAAAATTAGCTTTAGAATAACTTTCCTCAAATGTGATAAATAAACCAAAATTTTAATAAAATTTTTGTAGTTCCTCTCATTTTTCCTATATTTCTTTTGGATCTACCATTATAGACTAGGAGTGCATCATCTTTATATAATCCTCCAATCAAAGATGGAAAGTAGTGTTTAGTCTCATATAATAAATATAGTCCTACTAGGTCTGTGATTTGTACCGAATTGGATGATCCCATTGTAATATCAAATAAATTAAATAAACTATTATTACCAGATCGGCACCGTAATTTGTCATTGAATTTAATGAGTGTTTTTCTATCTAATAGAATAATATCAATTTCCAATGGTGTAATGTTAGTATTATTTTTGGCTAAAATTATAGCTTTATTTAATATAGTTGGTGATATAGATGCATAATAATTGTTAATGTCAAATTGTAAAAATGGTAAGTTTGTCTTATTAGGTAGTAAATGGAACCAAGATATTACTTCTCCTGTACTGAACCATAGGTTATGGTTGAGTTTTTTCTTTAATACAGGTATAATTCTATCTAAAATATTCTTACTTATCCTTCCAAGGTCCGATTTAGTTGGACAAATTGGTCTAATAGTAGGATTAATATTAAAATCTAATTTATGGTCTTACAGATTAAAGTGTGGTGCATTTGGAGTATATATTTCTGTGCAGTCTTCAATGTCTCATTTACACATAATTGTAGAATGTTCTTTATTTATCATTTCTAAACTTGATGGATTAGTAATTTTATAAGATTTGCATAATTCCTTATGTATAAATTCTTGGTATTTAGTAGGAGTAATAGAATATAGATTTCCTGTTTTATCAGAGAAAACATGTATATTAGGTGATTTTATAATTTTGTTGACTATCTTGGTAAGATTTTTTTGATATTTGGTATAAATGTAGAGAATTTTATGGATTTTATCATTTCTAAAATAGCATTTTCAAAGTCTATTAATAGCGGATTATGTGGAGGGTTTGTATATGATTTAAGTCCATAAGTATTATTCCTTTGGTCATTTATTGTTCCTTTGTTGTCATAAAAGAATGCCTTCCATCTCATTCCTTTAATTAAGTATTTGTTTTCTGAGGTAATGATAATAAATATGTGTCCTTGGAAGGAAATGGTAAAATTGGTATATCTTTAAGTTTTTCCATGCTTCACAAATTCAGTATTGAGTGCACTTTATATATAGAGCAAAGTACATTAAAAAACTGAATTTGTTGGTGAGATTCAGACCATGATTGACAACAATCCCTCTAAGTCAATCAGGTCCATCACAAGGGACATGGGTATGTTTGAGTTTCCTATCAGGCAGGTAGTGCATGAAGATATTTGGTATTCCTCATACAAGATGAGAAAGGGCCATTTTTATCCCATCCCATCAAGGACAAGAGGGAAGACTGCGCTATGAAGCTTTTCAACAAACTCAAGCATCCCCTCCAACCTAATATGCTTTGGGTTTTCTCAGACAAGAAAAAATTCTACCAGGATCAGATGGTGAACACACAGAACAATTGTTGGCTTACTGTGTCCCCAAAACATGTACCGAGAATAATAAAAATTAAACATCCAGTCAACATCACGGTGTTTGGAGTCAGCACTAGTGATGGCAACATTATGCCTCCATTCATCTTCGCACACAGAGGCCTACATCAAGTGCCTGGAGGAGGTAGTGGTGCCCTGGATCAAGAAGGTGACTGCTGGAAGATTCTATGTCTGACAACAGGACTCTGCAACATGCCACACAAGCAGAAGAACCCAGTCATGGCTGTCAGACAATTTCTGCAACCACATCACCCCTGACATCTGGCCACCTAACTCCCCAGACTGCAACCCCCTTGACTATTATGTGTGGAGCACAATTGAACGAGAGACCCACGAAACTCCTTGTAACAGCGAAGATGAACTGAAGGCAAGGATTATGGCAGCATTCATCAACTTAAACAAGGAGACCGTCTTGAAGAGTTGCAGGAGATTCCAAAGTCATCCGGAGGCCATCGTTGAAGCAAATGGCAATTATATTGAATAAATTTACTCTTTAGTATTCAAAATATTTTAATGTAATTTTGATAAATATATCTGTTAAAGTGAGATGTCAGAGTTATTTTAAATTTTGCATAATTTAGACGACAATTTATTCATCACATCGTGTATGCATATACACACACACTTACACACAGATGCATATATACATGTGTGTGTATATATATATATATAATATATATATATATACACACAGAAGCATATACACATATGTGTATAATATATATATAGAGAGAGAATTATATGGTATGGCTTCAACAAGAAGAAAGCACTTGATCAGCTAAGAGAGTAAAGAAAGTTTTATAATAAAAACCAGAACTTGTTAAATACAGCTACCCAGGGTTTCCTGGTGAAAACATTAATTTATGTTGTCATTTTTCAAGCTGTTTGTCAGTTTGAGGAGATGGTGTTTAAACAAGGGACAGTGACTGGGAAACCGGCAAAAAGAAAAACACAAGACAGATAACCAACAGTACAATAAACCATCATCATCATTGTTTAATGTCCTCTTTCCATGCTAGCATGGGTTGGACGATTTGACTGAGGACTGTCGAGTAGATGGCTGCACCAGGCTCCAATCTGATCTGGCAGAGTTTCTACAGCTGGATGCCCTTCCTAACGCCAACCACTCTGAGAGTGTAGTGGGTGCTTTTACGTGCTACCAGCACAAGGGCCAGTAGGCAATACTGGCAACGGCCACAGCCATGCTCAAATGGTGTATTTCGCGTACCACCTGTAGAGAAGCCAGTTCAGCGGCACTGGCAACGACCTCGCTCAAATGTTTCTTCATGTGCCAGTAAGGCGATGCTGGTAACTATCATGCTCGAATGGTGCTTTTTACGTGCCACCAGCACAGAAGCCAGTTAGCTGCTCTGGCAACAACCACGCTCCACTAGTACAGATGCCAGTCATCGAATTTGATTTCAATTTCACTTGCTTCAACAGGTCTTCGCAAGCAGAGTTTTAGTGTCCAACGAAGGAAAGGTACGCATAAGTGTGCTGGTTACATCCCTGGCATAGGCCACGTGGTTATGGTCTCAGCATATTTCCAAAGGTCTCGGTCACTAGTCATTGCCTCGGTCGTGCTTTACCACTTCATCCCAAGTCTTCCTGGTCTACCTCTTCCACAAGTTCCTTCAACCGCTAGGGTGTGGCACTTTTTCACACAGCTATCCTCATCCATTCTCACCACATAACCATACCACCACAGTCATCTCTCTCACACACCACAGTCGTCTCTCTTGCACACCACAGTCATCTCTCTTGCACACCACAGTCATTCTCTTGCACACTACATCTGATGCTTCTCATGTCCAACTTTTCTCTCAAGGAATGAAGCCAGTATGATCCAATGGATGTGTAATGTCAGTGTGCATACTCAACTGAGTGTAAGTACCTTGAGAGAAAAGTTGGATCTAAGAAGCATCAGATGTGGTGTGCAAGAGAGATGACTGTGCTGGTATGGTCATGTAGCAAGAATGGATGAGGATAGCTGTGTGAAAAAGTGCCACACCTTAGCAGTTGAAGGAACCTGTTGAAGAGGTAGACCCGGGAAGACCTGGGATGAAGTGGTGAAGCACGACCTTCGAACATTAGGCCTCACCGAGGCAATGACTAGTAACTAATGAGGACATACAGACAATATCTCTTTCCTGGAAATTATATACTTTTTGAAGGCTCTCAAGTTCTTTAACCTCTAGTGTTCAGACCAGCCAAAACTGGCTGAAAATAATATCCATTTGTTTGTTTAGACCAGCCAAATACAGCTGTATCTGATTGCTCTAAAAAAATCACAAAAAAAAATCCTGTTACTGAATTCTCATAGCTTTGAGATTAAGCCTTTTCCACCTTTATTCAAGTACAAATAGATTTTTGGTTTTTTCAATGTTTGAAGAGTAGTGCATATCTTGATTTTTAATATGGGGTCAGCAAGTAGCAATTCCATCTTTGCAGGTTTTACAAAATATAAACGAAAACAAGTGATTTGTCTTTGGACAAATCTGATATTCATATTTACAAATTTTTGTTGGACAAGGAAGATTTTAATAATGAAAGTGATGAAAATGATATTCAAACATTGTTGAAGATTACTACATCAACCAGAATTCTCAATTTCACAAAAAAGACTAGTCCACAACACAGTCTACCTGCTCAACCATTGGACTATTTATTTTTACGGAAAATTTTTATTGAAACTGTCGCGGCTGAAACAAATAAATATGCTCACTAACCAACTAATACTGCAGAAATGCGAGCCTTTTTTTTACTATAAACATTATGTTTGGTATCAAGCAGCTTCCTCGACTGTGGAACTACTGAAGTCCTGATACAAGGTATGGTGATCTATATATCTCCTGCATTATGTCTAATTATAGTTAATTCATATGTAAAAAGCCACAAGGACTACGAGCATTTGACATCACATCTCAGTTACATGAGGGCTTTTCTTCCTGAAAGCACAAAACTTGGAGAAAAGCATAATTAACTGAGGTGGATGTCAACAGAGAAAATACTGACTTCCATAAAGTAGAAAAAATAAATGAAAGGAAACAAGTTTGCAGACTGTGTTTGCTGCAAAAAAAAAAAAAATGTAAAAGGATATCAGGTCGAGACCTCATATATGTGTTCATTTTGTGAAGTGCCCTTGTGTAAAGGGACAGTTTCACAATAGAAATATGGCATAACTATATTTTGTTGTTTGATAGTAATACTATCATATATTCCTTTTATTTTATTATAAATAATATGTGAAGGTGAGAAATACATATTAATTTTCACTATGTTACACACCTGTATTCACTTTTGTCTCACCTGTTAATGAGCTTTTTTTTTTATTAGATGCATTCTGTTCTGTAAATGTATACATCAATAGTATAAGAGTATATAGCCAATAGTATATTGACTAGTATAAGAGTTTTGTACTTTATTTTCAATGAAAATGTTTGAAAAAGAATAAAATCTTGTACCAATTACACTTGTATTTTAATTAATTCGAATGAATGTACCACATCTTGAAAAGTGGCGAAATTGTTAGTGGTTGACATCTGGAATAATTTTAGTAACAAATCAAACAGGAAAGATGCATTAAGAATTTCAGTTTTAGCATTTATCCATAATGTTATTGCTTTTACACCTGTTAATTAAATTTACCTGCTCATAAAAATCAAATTTAATCAAAAAGATCAGTTAAAATTACTATATAAGTACCTATTGACAAAATTTCAAATCTGTATATAAAAAAAATTAATACAGTTACAAGCAAATATTGTGGACACCCCTTTTGAACATGGATAATTCAAAATAACGTGAACAAATAAGCATTACATTTGACAGATTAATCTGAATGAACACTAAAGGGTTAAGATATAGTTTATCAAGAGACCATACTGAACATCTTTTGGACCCATTAACTTAGGATCTGGTTTTGGAGAGAGTTTTCCATCTGATGTAGTAGCTGGTTCCTTCTCTTTAAACATCCAGATTAAATCCAAAAGGTTGTTGAATATCTCTTATTATGCTGCCAAAATTTCGAAATAGGCTTGCTATACCTGGATTTAAACTCCTTTCCACAGTTACATTATTAATTTAAAGATGAAAAAACTGACTACAGAATGGAAAATTCTCTCCAAAAATCTATATCTCTTAAGGAACTTGAGATCCGCCAATGACTATATCCACATTTTAAGAAATAAATCTTGGCAGAATTTCAAAATAGACCACTAGGCACATAGTAAACCATTGATGTTTATTTACAGCTTCTTGACATTGGTTTATTGTAAATGTTGTTTATTTCCCTTGTATTTTTTCTTTTGCCTTCTTCCTTATTAGCACCCATCATCTGCTTAAAAAAGCAACTGAAGAACTTGAAAAAACAACAGTGAAATAAACTAATGTTTTGATCAGGAAACCCTGGGTAGCTATATTTAATGAGACTTGTAGTTTTTATTATAACTATATGCGTGTGTGTGTGTGTGTGTATTCTTTTACTTGTTTCAGTCATTTGATTGCACCCACACTGGACCACCACCTTGAAGGGGTTTAGTCAAATCAACTCAAGAACCTATTTCTTAAGCGTAGTACTTATTCTATCGGTTTCTTTTGTCAAACCTCTAAGTTATGGGGACATAAACACAGCAACATCAATTGTGAAAATGTGATGGGGGAACACACACACATCTATAAGATAATAATAAGGGTTATGACAAACTAGCATTAACATTACCTTAAATTCATTTCTCTATATAAATACAGCCTCATATAGACTTACATGTTTATATATATATATATATATATATATACACACACACACACACACACACATATATATAACGCACACACACACACACATATATATATACATATATATATAACATATATATATATATATATATATATAAACATACATATAAACATATATATATATACATATATATATGTATATATATAACATATATATATATAAACCTATATAAACATATATATATAACCAGCGAGGCAGTTACAATGGAATACATTGACATTAGTGAAGAAGATATACTACTAGCCATAGATAAAGTGGACACAAACTCAACTGCCGGTCCTGATGGTTTCCTAGCAATCCTCCTCAAAGTGTGTAAGCATGCCCTGGCAAAACCCCTCAAGATTCTCTTCCAGAGCTTTCTTACAAATGGCAAACTGCCAAGCAAGCTGAAAGAGGGAATAATATGCCCAATACATAAAGGAGGAAGCAGAGCAGATGCCAAAAACTATAGGCCTATCTCTCTGACATCACACATCAGCAAAGTCATGGAACAGATAGTGAGAGGGAAACTAATCGCATTCCTTGAGGAAAATAACTTACTGAGTGACACCCAGCATGGTATTTGACCAAGTAGGAGCTGCCTGACCCAGCTCTTACAACATTCTGACTGGGCATTGAGGCAGTTACTCAACAAATAAAATGTGGACGTAATATACCTTGATTTTGCAAAAGCTTTTGACAAGGTGGATCATGATATGATATGTCACAAACTGCGTGATCCCAGCATAGCTGGAAAACTTGGAGTGTGGTTACATGACTTCCTGAAAGATAGGAGTCAGGCAGTGGTGGTTAACGGAGCCACCTCTATGAACACACAAATAGTGAGCGGTGTTCCACAGGGCACTGTCTTGGGACCACTGCTTTTTATAGTGGCCCTCTCAGATATGCCCTCAAATGCCCAGATAGCCACTCTGGCAAGCTATGCAGATGATACGAAAGTCTCACAGAAAATACAGAACCCCAGCGATGTTGCATACCTGCAGCAGGAGTTGGACTCAATCTACAGATGGGCTGAGGATAATAATAAGCAGTTTAATGCTGAAAAATTCCTGGCCCTGTGCTACCAGCATCCAAAACTGAATATGAAACTTACAGGGTACACCGGTCCACAGGGAATTTCAATCCCAGAGCCTAAATCTGTGATGGACCTGGGTATCGACACGAGTGATGATAACTCTTTCCAAGTGCACAATACTAGGATGGCGACAAAGTGCAGACCACTGGCTGGATGGATCCTAAGAACATTCGGAACCAGAGATAAGGAAACCATGATGCTCCTCTGGTGGACATTCGTCCTCAGCCGCCTGGATTACTGCTCACAGCTATGATCACCCACCAGTGTGAAATTAACAGCGGACCTTGAAGCAATCCAGAGAAGATTCACAAAGAAGATCATCTCTTTGCAACAGCTCAGCTACTGGGAAAGGTTGAAACAGCTAAAACTCTACTCCCTGGAGAGAAGACAGGAGAAGTATGCAGTAATATATATCTGGAAGATCCTGGAAGGAATTGTGCCAAATTTTGGCATTGAAAACTACACCAATGCTAGAACGGGACGACACTGCATAATGCCAAAGATCCCAGCAATGCCATCACACTTCAGGACCAGCTACTGCAACAGCCTGAGTTTCAAGGGCCCACGGCTTTTTAATATTCTCCCAAAGAGTCTGAGGAACTTGCACAAAGTAGATGTAGCAGTTTTTAAATCAAAGCTGGACCTCTTCCTGTCGAGAGTCCCAGATGAACCTACATCAAGGCAAGAGGTGTAAATGAGGGTAGCTATATCAAACTCCATTCTTCACCAAGTGCCACATATTAGAGGAGGCTCTTAGTAATAACAGTGTAGCACAAAACGGCGGTGCCTCAGCATGGCCGCAGCTCTGAGCTGAAACTAAAAATATATCCATATATATATATATATATATATAAACATATATAAACATATCTGTAAATGTAATATTTGACAATTATTCGGTAGCCAAGATAAAACTCTGAGTTTCGGATGCCAAGGTGGAAATCCACGCCACCATCTCTTCAGTTATCCGGCCATCAGAAAAACGCTATGAAAAATGACCGTTATACAAAGGGAAATTACTGTGTTATTGACTGCTGTTTAGACAAAAGCACTATCGAATGACTGCTAAGTAAGGTAAGGGAGTAAAAAGTTCATAGCATATGCATAAGTGCGCCCGTTTATACGTACACATGTGCGCCCGCACACCCACGTGCGTACGCATACATTCTTCCACCCTCACTAGAAAAATGTATACATCTTCACTCGCATCTTTTGCCAAATGTATATGCATATACATACAAACCCACACACACACACGTATGTGTGTGTGTGCACACCGTACCTTAGTTCATACATACGTCTACATATGCACAAGCACAAGAAAAAAAACAGGGTTACGGTTAACAATACAGAAAAAAGGCATAAGGAAGTAGACAAAGAGTAAACCATGTTCATATATGGACATACCCTTATGCACACACACGTCCATATATGCACATACCCGCACACGTCTATATATGCATACACACACACGCGCACACACAAAAAGGATTATACATATGTCTAAAAAACAAAACACTGGAAAAATTGTAAAAACACTGAGTAAAATACGTCTATACATATATGTACTCGTATCTCCACACACACGCACACATCTATATACATACATACCCGCACACATGTACACATCCACACACGTGTACAAAGGATTCCATATACACGTCTATATAGGCACAGGGAAAAATGCAGGGTGGAAGGTAGAGTACAGAAAAAATTATGTGTAAAAAATATATCTATAAACCAAATTCTCTATAATATATGTATAAAAAATATATATAAATAAAATAAAAGTAAAAGGTATAATGAGACAAAAAACTTGTGCGTAGACATAATATAGAAAGCAAGTTCTATCTGTAGTCTTGGGGGGACGAAAAACATAACAAAAATAAATATAAATATATATATATATCATCGTGACCGACCAGGCTATCAGATGTTGCTACACATTGCTGGTCACAATGCGCTTTGCATTGTTTTAGCCTTCAAACAACGCCACCCCACTGGCTAAGTGAGCAGGCCAACAGAAGATAGAGTGAGAGGAATTTTGTTGTGAAAGAGTACAACAGGGATCGCCATCACCCCCTGCCGCAGCCTCGTGAAGCTTTTGGGGTTTTTGCTCAATAAACACTCACAACGCCTGGTCTGGGAATTGAAACCGCGATCCTACGACCGTGAGTCCGCTGCCCTAACCACTGTGCTATTGTGCCTCCACAATATATATATATATATATATACGTGTTTATATAGACACATCATCAATCATCATACATATATACACATATATTACACACACACACACACACACACACACATATATATATATATATATAGAGAGAGAGAGAGAGAAGATAAGAAATGAAGCAATAATTAACAGAAACAGCTGTAAATGGTTCCAAACTGAATTAAACAATGACTTTTAAACACTAATGATCCACTTCTCATTGTTAATTATTGCTCCATTTATTTTCTCAATATATATATATATTAAACCATGGTTTTGCCTTTAAATTACCTACTACCGTATAACTTATAACAAGGACTATACATATTGAGGTAATACACCAAGAGTGCCTATGGATACATCTATCCCTTAGATGGTTGCATAACCTCTATCATGCTTGATATATATTTATATATACACATAAATATATATGAGAAAGATGTATTGAAACTAGCAATTTGGAGAAATTCATCTTTTTGTACAAGCATGGAGCTTGGCTGACGGATCACCAGCAAATGTCCTATGTAAGCTGGTTTTCTTTATATTTTGTTAATTCTCTATGCCAATTACATTCTGTAAAACCCGATACATGATGTCTGATCTTGTATTGTTCCCCTCATCTATAATTTCATAAATGAGGTATCAAAATGCTTCTTTTTGGATGCTCTCCAAGAAAAAGGACAGTAGAAATTACATTTAAATATTTTCAAAAATTGATAATGATAGCTACTATTATTATAATTATATTTATCTTTATAACTGAAAAAATGATACTACCATAAATATGTTTTAAATATAGATTTTGTTCAAACTTTAAAATTTTGTTTGAACATAAAAACAGCAAAGGATTAACTGCAGCATATCTGTTACACCTTGAGCAATTGTCTTCTACTATAGCCTCGGGCCAACCAAAGCCTTGTGAGTGGATTTGGTAGATGGAAACTGGAAGAAGCCTGTCATATATGTATGTGTGTATATGTATAATCATATATATATGTATGTATGTGTGTGTGTATGTTTGTGTGTCTGTGTTTATCCCCCCAACATCACTTGACAATCGATGCTGATGTGTTCACATCCCTGTAACATAGCAGTTCAGCAAAAGAGACCAATAGAATAAGTACTAGGCTTACAAAGAATAAGCTCTGGGGTCGATTTGCTCGACTAAAGGCAGTGCTCCAGCATGGCCACAGTCAAATGACTGAAACAAGTAAAGAAAAGTAAAAAAGAATTCTAATATGTAAACAAAATAATAAAAACTAATGTGAAATGGCAAAACATCATAATTTTTTTTTAAGCTTAATATTTTTAGACAGGTCTGCAATATATTCATCTTGAATGCTTTCATTTGAGTTCAAATATTTTTCTCTTAAAAATGACAAAAATATTTTGATCTCTTATCACTTTTTCATCACTTAAAGCTACACAACTTTTATTAGGTAATTTTTTTTTTTTTTTTTTTGACAAGAAAGCTGGCAGAAATGTTAGCACACCGGGTGAAATGCTTAGTGGTATTTTGTCTGCTGTTACAATCTGACTTCAAATTCCGCCAAGGTCAACTTTGCCTTTCATTGTTTCAGGGTCAATTAAATAGGTACTTGTTATGTACTGTGGTTGATGTAATCAACTTAATCTCTTTATCTGTCCTTGTTTGTTCCCTCTATGTTTAGCCCCCTGTGGGCAATAAAGAAAGAAATATTTTTTGACAAGGTTTTTACCATATGCACCTTCTCAGAGAGCTTCCTTCATCAGAAGTAAATCTCAAATAACAGTAAAAACAACTTAGAAAATTAATTAATTACCCTTAGAAAATGAGGAAAAAAGTACCTAGCAAGCTGCTACAGAGAATCAAACCCTGTACTCAAACTTCAGCTGAGTGCTATCTACCATTAAGCTAAGTGACTGACCCCCTAATGTCAGAGACCTCGTTTATAATGCTAAATCTGTCTTTTATAGTGTTAAAAATATCTTAAAATGAAAAAAATATTATTTGTTGATCACCTTTGTCATCACTTAAAACCACACCACTTTTATTGTAGCTAAAAATTTTTTTACAAGGTTTCCACCAGAAGATACATTTCATAGGGCTCTTTCATTTGAACACAATTATTGTATAGTTTTCTCTTACAATAGCTGAAATATTTTGATCTGAAGTCAATTTGAGAGATTATTTTTAAGTCACAAAGCCACACAACTTTTTCATAGTAAATACTCTTAAACAAGGTTTTCACTAAAAGATTCTTCTTAATGAGCACATTCTTTTAAACCCCATTAATCTATACTTTTCCTTTATAATAGCTGAGATATTTTGATTCAAAGTCAATTTTTTGCCTCACATATTTTGACCAAACTTTTATTTTGAATGAATCAAATTTCAATTATTTTATCCCAAGATGTAGCTGAAGACTGTATCATCATTGATAAAAGAAACATTTAATCTGGATGACAAATGAATTAGTGACGTCTAGAAGTGCTCAAAAGTAACTAAAAGTTGACCTTAAGAATATATTCACTCATTGTCATCAGTGAATAATAGAAATATAGCATTTAAATAGGTTGAGAATTGAATTAGTAATGAAGCTTAGAAAAGTTTGCAAGTGACTAAAATTTGATTGTAAAAATAACTTTGAACGGCTTTTTGAAATGGCATTTTACAAAAAAATAAATGAAATCTCAAACACAGAATAACAGTGAAAACAACTTAGATCAGCTAATTACCCTTAGAAAACAAAGAAAAAAGTGGCTAGCAGGCTGCTAAAGAGAATTGAACCATATGCATCCCAAACTCCAGTTAAGTGCTCTGTACCATTAACCCTTTCGTTACCAAACCGCCCAAAGCCGCCCGAAAAAAAGTTTGGTTTATGAGACCAAACCGCCCAAAGCTGCCCGAATTTACCTATTCATATTTAAATGAGAATATCAGAGCAAATCTCTTCAGTACATTCGTGAAAACACGTATTATACTTCGTAAACAGTTCAACTACAGTTTTGTACAATAACGAAGTGTAATTTTAATTCCGTGAATTTTGGGAGATTTTTTTCCGAAATTTGTTCCTATTGTGTTTTCAAAATTTGTAATTCTGACAAAAAATGGATACGAATTTCATTATATCAAGCAGCGAGTCAGAATTCGAAGGATTTTCTACTGAAGACCTTCATAAATCTAACTCTATGACTGAAAAAAAAAAGCATGTGGTATTTGATAATGAATCTGATGTTTCATTTTCCGAAAGTGAAAACTGTGAATCCGAGATCTCCGACAGTGATAAAGAAAATGAATTGGCACCTGAATGGAGTGAAAATTTAAAAACTGTTTCTTTCGGTGATTTTTCTGAAGAAACTGGATCAAGCCACAGACTTTCCCAGGAGAGTAAAGCCTTAGGCTATTTCTATTTACTTTTTCGATTGAGCCTATTTGAAATCATTATGGCGGAAACGAACCGTTACGCTAAACGTAAACAAAGCGAAAGAAACGATAGTTGGTGGTTTCCCACAACCTTAAATGAAATTAAGACTATTTTGCCATAAATATTATTATGGGTATCAGAAAGTTACCCAGAATAACAAATTCTATCGTAAAATTTTCTTGTATACCCAATTGAATATTAGCTAATAACCCATTTTCTATAAGCGATGTTTGAACAAAATTTTAATAATTTTATATTTTGTGGAATTTACCTGTATCTACCTGCAATTAGAGTCACCTTGTGACAAAAATTATAGTATAGAATTGGTTGAGAATATTTCATTAAATTATCTTCCAAAAATCAGATTAATATATCGATAAATAAAAAAGTTATAGTTGTTTAATGAAACCAGACTAAATTTATGATTACGTTAGAAATTAATTGAAACACATAAGGGGTGTATTTTGGTCAGAAATATAGTAACGAAAGGGTTAAGCTAAGTGAGCCATGACATCAGATATTGTCTTTTATAATGCTAAATATCTTAAAATGATGAAAATATTTTAATTTGTTAAAATGATAGCCTTTTTTTCATCACTTAAAGCCACACCACTTCTTTTATAGCTAATATTTTGTGATGAGGTTTTCACTATAACATTCATCCCATAGAGCTCCTTCATTTGAAAACAACTTTTACTCTTTCACTCTTTTATTTGTTTCAGTCATTTGACTGTGGCCATGCTGGAACACCACCTTTACTCAAATAAATCAACCCCAGAACTTATTCTTTGTAAGCCTAGTACTTATTCTGTCAGTCTTTTTCGCCAAGCTGCTAAGTTGCGGGGACGTAAACACACCAGCATTGGTTGTCAATCGATGGTAGGGGTACAAACACACACACATATATATATATACAACAGGTTTCTTTTCAGTTTCCATCTACCAAATCCACTCACAAAGCCTTGGTTGGCCTGAGGCTATAGCAGAAGACACTTGCCCAAGGTGCCACGCAGTGAGACTGAACCCAGAACCATGTGGTTGGTAAGCAAGCTACTTACCACACAGCCACTCCTGCACCTATTTTACAATTTTCTATAATAATAGGTACAATATTTTGATTCAAACTCAATATTTTACTTTACTCTCCCATTTTTGATCTCACATATTTTGATATTTTGATTGAATTTTTAAATTTTTTTTCTTTTTTGACTGAACCAAATTCCAATTATTTTACCTCAAAATGTAGCTGAAAACTGGACCACCATTGATAAAAAAGTTGCATTTAATTTAGTTGAGAACTGAAGTAGTGATGAAGCCTAGAAGTGTTCACATGTAACTAAAAGTTGGCCATAATTATCCATATATATACATACAAAAAGTTTTCATCTAATGGAGTAATGTAATAGGTGTGAACTATAAGTGTTCAGTTTGGATTATACCTAAAAGTCTGGCTTGAACAACGGCTGACTATTAATGATGACTAGAAGTTGAGTGGGTAGATATATATTCGAAAGAGAGAATGAACAAGTAAACCATGTGATATCACTTCAGAACATTTAATCTATAATTTAAATATAGTGTAGAGTAGTTATAGTAAATACAAGATTATGAAGTAAGGCGTAAAGTCTCTTACAGCAATTTTCTAGAATAGCTGAACGTGTGGAGCATATATTATTGAGTGAAGATTTCCATATAAGCTAACTATTGTCTTCAGAGAGAGAGAGAATTGAGGAATATCCTCAATCAAGGATATTAGTAGTTACCAGTTCATCAAAGTGTCCAAAGTAAAAGATAGTATTGGTCCACAGTTCCATGGTTAAAGAATCAAAGAGATTCTTGGTAAAACATAGCAGCAGTTACCAGTTCATTGACCAAATAAGGAGTGTCCAAAATAAAAGATAGTATTGGTTCACAGTTCCATGATCAAAGAATTAAGGAAATCCTTAGTAAAGTATAGCAGTATTTACCAGTTCATTGAATAATTAAGGAGTGTCCAAAGTAAACGATAGCATTGGTTCACAGTTCCATGATCAAAGAATTAAGGAAATCCTTAGTGAAACATGGCAGCAGTTAACAGTTCCATTGTTGAAGTATCAAGGAAAATCCATGGGAAAATATAATAGTAGTTACTGGTTTCATCTATGAAGAGAAAGTGAGGTAGATTATGAGAAGAAGGCCTGCTAAAAATACAGGGCAGTGGAATAGGAATATTTAAGCATGGATTGGTTAAATTCATAGATTCTTCATGACTTTTTCGATTTTTCCACAAATCCAAATGCAGTAAAACAACTACCTCTGTATTGCTATCAAGCACTTTATTTTCATTGATATGTAGTGCAGATATAGCATAACTCAATTTAATTAGTATATTTACTGCATTTTCAGCATATAATTTATGAAATGCCTATCATAATTAAACACTATTTAAAGTAAAATTTATATACTTACCTTACCAGATTTCTTTACTGAACCTATTTATTTACCTCATTCTATTATTAATGACAGTATCTATTATTTATTATTACTCTACTTATTTCATCCGTATATGTTATAATTCACTATATTTACATCTAGTGATAACTTATATTTTATTGACTTCCCATGAACATGCACTTCCAGTAATATTTTAATATTTTATATTGGGTTGGTAACTAAGTTCCGCTGTTTTTTTAAATTTTGAAATCTATTTTTTTCGAGAATTCTATTTTTGAATCATTTTGGAATCTATTTTGGGTTTTTTTTCTAGGTAATTTTAGTTAATTTTTGTTTATTTTCAGATCATTAAAATGGAATGTCAAGTTAAGAAAAATGAGCATTTTTGACACCTTCTTTTTGCTTTTAATCAAGGTTTAAGGCTGCCAAAGCTGCTCACGACATTTGTGCTGTGTATGAAGAGGGTGCCATCGCTGAAAGAACTGCTCGTGATTGGTATGCCAAGTTCAAAAATGGAAATTTTGACTTCAAAGACGCACTTCGTTCTGGCTGTCCAGTTGAGTTCGACGAAGAACGATTAAACTAACTTTTGCACATAAATTCTCGTCAAATGACAAGGAAACTGGCAGAGAAAATGGAATGCTCTCACACTGCTATAGAGAGGCATCTTCACTTGATGGGAAAGATTCAGAAGTATGGAGCATGGGTTCGGCATGCTTTAAGTGACAACAACAAAAATCAATGAGCCACAAGCTCCACTGGTTTGCTTGCTCATCACCGCTCAACTCATAGACACAAGCAACAATTTCTTAACCGAATTGTTACTGGCAACGAAAAATGATGCCTGGACGTTAATATGAAGCAGTGTAAGGAATGGCTTAGCCCTAGTAAACAAGCGATACTGTGCGTGAAACAAGATCTTCATCCATGTAAAACGATGTTGTGCATATGGTGGGACTGGGAAGGGATTATCCATTACAAATTGCTTGAACAGAACTAAACGGTCAACGCTGAACTCTATGTTCAACAGATGGAATGACTCACTACAGCTATTCAAGAGAAAAGACCCAATCGACAGCATGGAGTTCTTCAGCTGCACAACAACGCCCGCCCTCATATCACCAATATGACCAAGGAAGTCATTCAAATGCATGGCTGGGAAGTGCTGCCACACTCGCTGTACTCTCTTGATTTGGCACCAACAGATTTCCACCTCTTTCGATCTCTTTCAAATGCTATGTACAGAGTTTCGTTCAATACTGATGCAGAATTGAGAGTTTGGTTGGATGAGTCGAAATTGGGCGATTTCTACCAACGAGGTATTGAAAATCTCGTTGAACATTGGGAAGAAGTTGTAAACAACAAGGGTGAATACATTATTGATTAATTAGTTGTTGCTTTTTATTAAACCTTTTAAAAAATTAAAATTTAAAAAAACAGCGGGAACTTAGTTGCCAACCCAATACTTTAAAATAACCACTTGATGTCCAACTCTACCCTACCACAGACCATATAACATTCACTAAAGTCTATCACCTGAAGATTTCTTTTATCTTGTTTACAACCCTCTAACAATACCCATCCCTTTGGCCATCTGATAAACCTAGATCACGGTGGTTCATAACAATAAGGTTCTTGCTTTGCACATATGGTCTTCTTCATTCCTTACCAGTGAACCACCCATTCCCTAATCACTATCACCTATTCCTCTATATGTATGAATGATGAGTATGTGTGGGTGCGTATATATAAATAAACACTCAAACATGTATGAGTAAGCATAGATCTGTGCATATATGTATACATATATGTATGTATGTGTGCGTGTGTGCATATGCATAAATGTGTTTGTTTGTGTGAGTGTGTGTGTGTGTATGTATACATGCAGGAGTGGCTGTGTGTTAAGTAGCTTGCTTACCAACCACATGGTTCCTGGTTCAGTCCCACTGTGCGGCACCTCGGGCAAGTGTCTTCTACTATAGCTTCCTATGTTATGAACACCCCCACTATATGGGTTAGACTGTCATCATACATTTACAACCCTACCTTTCCTTCACACTGTCCTGTATATTTAACAGGCCTTCCACTCATGGATTTTCCTTTATACTTAAACAATAGAACTGCTAACTGCTGCTATATTTTATTAAAAATTTCCCTAATTCTATGATCATGGAACTGTGGACCAATGCTATCATTTACTTCAAACACTCCTTAATTATTTGATGGACTAGTCACTACTATTATCCTTGATTATTCCCCCAATTCTATCTCAGAATACAAAGTACTTAGCTTATGTGGAAATAAATCTTTACTCAATTCCATATGTTCAGCAATTCTGGAAACTGTTAGTAAGAAACTTCATGCATTACATGATCATCCTGTTTTTATTACAACTACCCTGCACTATATTCAAATTATAAATTAAAAACCTTAAAATGATAGCACACACTTTGGTTCTTCAGAGAGAGAGAGAGAGAGAGAGAGAGAGGGAGAGTTTGGGGAAAACATAAAGCCAGAGAAGAAGTACACTCTAAGATGTAGAGAGTATATATATATCAACATATAAGTTGAGATAGCATTAGTAGTTTAAGGTTGTTCAATTTTACTCAGGCAATCAAAGGACTGAGTGAGTATACTAATATATGAACAACAGTATAATGACAATCAAAACCAACAGTAAGTTGAATTTACTACAATAAAGTAAAATATAATGATCAGTATTGATACCGTTATTGGTAGGTATGTATATATGTATATATACATACATACTGACAATGTGAGTTCATGGCGGTTTCCTGCACTAGCTTCACATAGCAGCCCCAGCCCATCCAAAGTACTTTTGATCGCAGGATGGCCTGCTGTGCTTACCTTGGATCGTAGGGCGACCTGCTGTGCTTGAGGAGACCTATTGAGTCAAGTGCATCAACATCAAAATAAAAAATCAAATGGAAATTGTAGTTGTGATACCTGTGCCGGTGGCACGTAAAAAGAACTATTCGAACGTGGCCGATGCCAGCACCGCCTTGACTGGCTTCTGTGCCAGTGGCACGTAAAAAGCACCAACCAATCAGGGCCGTTTCCAGCCTCCCCTGGCACCTGTGCTGGTGGCACATAAAAAGCACCCACTACACTCACGGAGTGGTTGGCGTTAGGAAGGGCATCCAGCTGTAGAAACACTGCCAGATAAGACTGGAGCAACCTCCTGGCTTCCCAGACCCTGGTCAAACCGTCCAAACCATGCTAGCATGGAAAATGGACATTAAACAATGATGATGATGATGATGATACACACTCTTAAATCTATATACATAAATGTGTAATGGTATCTGTCTGTGTTTGGGGTTACTCTAACTCCTACCACACCATCCAGCTGATTTTAATGATTTTTTGACACATAGGTAGATCACATGCCCTGAAGTTCAAATAAAGTTGGAATTTTTCAACAACTCGATAATGCTTAGTTGGCATTGATTTTTGTGAGCTCAATCAGGCGTTTGAATGGAAATTCCCATAACAATGTTATTTTTCCTGCAGCTTTTGCATTTTTTGTCCAATTTTGATGAATATCGTTGAGTAAGAGAGGCTCATGACAGTGAGTTGATGTCAGTATATATGTTGACAAAAAATCAATAATTGTGCCTGAGCAGTGGTTTCATTTTTGGCCGTAACTTTTTATATTTTCCATCTGATTTTATTACTTCAGCCTCACTTCACTGCACCATTGAACACATCACTGTTGGCTGCAAAAACTCCACTCCATCAACAAAACACCATTGCCTGCTCTGACAATTTTCCTCCACCTGCCACACATCAACACATCATGCAACATTCAGCCGTATGAGATATAACATCTTAATGGGTAATAGTTGGCACAGGAAATGCAGAAGATTTCAATACAAGGTCAGAGGTAGGCATAAAATAAATAAAAATAAAAATTACAATAAAAATTAGAAATAATAATAATTAAATTATAAATAATAATTAAAATAAAACTAAAGCAAAATATAATAATTGAGCTTAAAACATAATATAACAATTAAACATAAAAATAACAATAGGTATAAAATTGTATCAATGACTTGAACTTAGATAAGTAGTTTTCACAAAATTAGGAATAAAAATAAAAATAAAATTAAAGTGCAGAAATGACCTAATCCAGATGGAGCTTAGCATTTACCATGGTTTTTAGATTAGATTAGGTATCTATATATAGGTTGGGTATATGTAATGTCTTAGTACTTCCGCAGATGGATGTTATGTAATTGTGCATTTGTATCCATGTATTGTTTATTGTGTGTAAAAAATATCCTGATGAGGGGAGTGTCAGTTTCGAATATATGAAATGTATCATATTAACTGGCACGTCTCCAAAACGGCCCTTAGATGAACGATTTTGTAATTTTTGTATTTTTTCTGGTATTTTAATACGTCATTTTAATATGTCCTTTATATGTTTTATTATCACAAAACCCAATCAATTTGCAGTAGCAAACAAAGAGCTTATTATGTGGAAATTAAGGCTAAAAGAAAGCGGTTGTAATTCCATCTGAATGGGGAAGCCCGTAAGGGATTGTTAGGGGCAAACTCTAATCAAATTAAGATTTCACACACCATAAGTAATAACCTGAGTACCCTTGTCACCTGCTATGTAGATAGCGAATGATTCGACCTCATGCTGAATGCGAACTCAACAAATGATGGTTATGTGTATTTTCAAAATCATGCTGTGGTGAGGTCAAATTCGAGTTTTTTGCTTTCTTCTTCCTCCTTTTTTTGTCCGACTATGTCGTGCACAGTCCCACTAACTGAAAGCTTCATATCATGTGCTTCTTGTTCGTTTCCAGTGTTTGAATAAAAAGTTCTTACTTAATCAAGGTAGTGCAGAAACTCTGTATACTCGTGAGTTCTAGCCTTGAATTGTCTTAAGTACCAGTGTGCTTCTGTTTGGTTAGCTATAAAATGGGGTAAGAACAAAATTCAGGCACTTTACAGATAAAGATTGCTTCATGTTGTGCTAAATCCCTTTCTTTGTTTTCAGAAATTATGTTCCCCTTTCCGTCACTTATGTTTTTTAACGCGTTTGACTGAACCTCTGCAGATTCTGAGCCCACCCAGAGGTGCAGCTGCACTGGGTAATTAATCATCGCAAATTTAGCAGCTTTGTTGAAGCTGAAGGGGGAGCATGTTAGAAAATCGATTAAGACCACCATGAAAGCAAACCTTCACCAACAAAATGAAATGAATAATCAAGGCTGACAAAGTTTTCAAATTTCCTAGCAAGTAGAAAAATGTGACTGGAAATTAATTAGCATCTCAATTTTCACTCGTATCTCAAAACACAAAAGCATGAAATTTCACTTAAGAAAATCTTTGTATCTTAGGTCAGTCGTACCTCAAGTTAGGGCTAAAAGAAAAAATTGCAGTCAATTTAAATGCGGAAACCCGCAAGGAATAGTTTTATTGAGTTTCCACTAATTGATTGGCAATTTTGGTAAACCTGAATCAAATTAAGATTTCTTGCACCAAAAGGATCATCCTGATGACCCTATGCCCCTGCTGTGTAGGTAGCAAATGATTTGATCTTAGGCTGAATGCAAACAAATAAACATTTTTTATGAAAATCCCTTTTTCATTTTTAATCCTACTTGAATAAAACATCCTGGGCTCTCGCTGGATAACTTAAATCAACCGAAAGCATAAAAGTAAAGCCCTTCCTAAATAGATTCATTGAATAGGCTCCAACTCTTTTATGGCATACTTAAGGAATGATAGCATATCAAGTATATTTGGTCTTTCATGAAAATCCTGCTCTCTTGTCATTCACTTGGTCTAACTCGTTAATTATTCCCTGCACTTCTCAAATCAAAGATGCTTGCACATTTGAAGACCAAAACACATGATAACACATCTTTGCAAAACACAAAAGTGCACTGACTCATACAGACTGTCTGCAAATGTGCACGTGCATTCAACTGTCAAGGGTAAAATTATCTCTGTCCAATCAAAAAACAGCTGGCAGTCTAATGGCATATCTAGCTGTATGCACGCACCATGTACAAATTTCAATGTTTTAGCGATTTTGAATGGATATGCCCATATCTTATGGGCATAAGAGGTAGGTTTATCGATTTTTTTTAATGGCTTTCTGGGGTGACTGGGGAAATGAAAAGATCTTCACAACCACCCTCAGACAGTTTTGAAAGCCCATAATACTATTACAATAGCGCATTAAGGAATAGTGGATTCTCTGAGAAGATCCAGTATAACCAACTTAATGCTAACATTAATGCTACACGTAGAACTAGGACTAGGAAAGTTTTATGTTCAACCCAGCTTTCAATATGGGCGTAAAAACAAACATAGGTAGGGAATTCTTAAAATTAGTCTCTAGGCATTTTCAACCTGACCATAATTATTTAATAGAAGAACACTTATGGTCAGCTATTCTTGCTGCAGAAACTTCACCTCTTTCATTAACCAACACAATAGTAGGATAATTGCTAATAACCATAGTGCTGATTCTCTTCTTAAAAATTGTAATTGCAAAGATGGGTCCTTCTGTCTGTTGGAAGGAAAATGTCTGGAGAAAGGAATCATGTATAGAGCCAAGGTGCAGATAGAAGGCTCACACGAATATAGAATTTATACAGGGGTTTCTGAAAATTCTTTCAAAGCCCAATTCTATTCGCGTAAAAATTCCTTCAGATACCCCAAATATAGGACGAAGATCAGCCTGGCAGAATATTTTGGATAGAGCTGCATCGTACAGGCACGGTGCACATAAAAGATCCATCAAATGTGATTTATTCCTGCTGAAAAAATATTTCATTTTATTCCAGGACAATAATTCTTTAAATCAAAGAAGCAAACTCTTGAATTCCTGCAGACACACAGCTAAATTTAAAATGTAGGTTGGCAATATACCATATGAATAGAGCATACTTTTGATTCTTGGACTAGTTTTTAATCACACTGTTTGGATTTGATTCTTATTACGCATGATTTATTCTACATCGCAAAGTTATGGTATATATTTCAACATATTTAAGGAAAACCTTCGACCGTTATATACAAATATTATTTTCTTGTTTAAGATTCTTTTATTTTATTTCATTTTATTGGATTTTATAAACCCATTTTAATTGTTTAATTTATAGATAATTTGATATAGGGTGTTCTATTTTGCATGTCTTTTATCCAAATTTTATTATTATGCACTCAGCAATTTTTAGAATAATGTTGTTCGTATATATGTCAGGACCTAGAGATGTTTTTATGTGGATATTTGTATTGTTGGCCATGCATATGTATTCATATGTATGCGCCTATGTATATGTGTAAGTAAGCATGTATGTTTATACTTGTGCACATACATGGATGTATATGTATGCATGTATTCACTTGAATTGTGTGGATGTGTATTTATGTACTTATTTCCATATATTTGTGTTCTTATATGTGTATGTATTGCTAACATACACTTTTATATACACATACATACGTAATTTTATTTTGTGTATGTTCGTTACACATATTAAGCCTCCTATCTTTCTTTCTTCCTTTCCTTCATTATGGAAAAGTATTTTTCTCCCCCTATTCATTACTTGTATAGAGTACTTTAACTTTGCGTGCCCTTCCCCTACTCTTACTTCTTTAGCTAACTGTTACTTATAAGATCCTCCCCCTTTTCTTTTTCTTTTCCCCTCTCTGCGTTTTACTTCTAGTCCATATTATACACCAATTGATTTTTGCATGCCGGCAAGATTGCGTACATATCTATACATATGTATATGTGTATTTGTGTGTATATTTACGTCTTAAATATACATGTCTGCATATGTATGTGGTCTGTGTATATCAATGAATATATGTATATTGATGGTTTAGTATGCGTATATACTGTTGCAAAATATTTTAATTTTTAATGTATTAATTGTATTAATCAGATTATATTTCAAATATACTTACTGACAATATGTATTTTGAATCCACTCTTCAATTTAAGGTTTTTCCTAGATTTTTTATAATAGGATCAATGTATATTGAATTCATTTATTTTGCTTATTTTGTTTATCGCATGCTTAAAACTGTTATTTAAGAGGACCAATGAAACCAATCCATTTTTAAAGGTGTATCCTTTAACTAGTTTTCATCATATCATTATTTCTGTTCTATCTTAGCAACACTGTCCGACAAACGGGAATGTGAAACTCTGAGTAACAGCTTTTGTTATACATATATACACATATATGTATACACACACACATATATATATATATATATATATATACACATATGCATACACACACACACATATATATATATATACACATATGCATACACATATATATATACACATATATACATACACATATATATATATACACACATATATACATACACATATATATATATATACACATATATACATACACATATATGTATACACATATATACATACACATATATGTATACACATATATACATTATATATATATACACATACATATATAGAGACGGGTTGATGTATGCTGCATACACAAAGTAAGATGAAGAGGTGCTTCAGCTAGGGTCCTAGGCATGGCACATAGGTGTAAGTCCTCTGGCAAGGTAACATGGATGGTGTAGGGGGTGTAGGCATACTCCTTGTGGAGAAATGGATGGATAAGGTCATAGAGGTTGTCAGGGTATGCTATAGAGTGCTTAAGCTCAAGCTAGTCCTACAGAACAGCACACCTACGATTATCTCCGCCTACGCCCCACATGCGGTGCTACCAAATGATCAGAAGGACTACTTTTATGATACCCTTCTACAGGCTATCTCAAAGACGAGTGGCAATGACCTCATCTTTGTGGCTGGAAACTTTAATGGGCATGTTAGACAGGAATCGGGTATCTTCACTAGGGTACATGGTGTCCATGGTATTGGCACCCGAAACGATGAGGGAACTAGGCTACTGGAATTTCGTGATGCATGTAACCTTTTAATCGGCAACACTAACTTCAGGAAGACAGACAGTCACCTTTTAACCTATCAATCAGAATTAATTATTATTATTATTGTTTTTTATTGTACTTTTGTATTTATATTCCTGTAACATCGTCTGTTTTTCCGTCCTTGTTTCGTACACATTCGATGCTTTTCCCCAAGGAATCTAATGCTCTTAGCTTAGTTTTTTCTTGGGGCTGGATTGATTGGAGCAATCTCAAGATTAATCAGCCGAAATTGCGAGGATGATCCGGTTCTAGACTGAAAATAAAAGGCTTTGAATGACCCGTCCGGTTTTTTTTGTATCGTCTATCTGGATGTTTTGTTATCCCCTTTAGTGTCACCTGGTTGTCCAGATGCTTTGCGTTCTTGTCCCATTTTGTATTTTATTTTATATATATATATATACATATACACACACACACACATATATATACATATATATATATACACATATATATACATATATACACACATATATATATACATATATACACACATATATATATACATATATACACACACATATATATACATATATACACACACATATATATATATACATATATACACACACATATACACACACATATATACATATATACACACATATATATGTATACATATATATATATATGTATATATACACACACATTTATATATACATATATATATATCTATATATACACATATATACATATATATATACATCTATATATACACATATATATATACACATATATATATATCTATATATACACATATATATACATCTATATATACACATATATATACATACATATATATATCAATATATACACATATATATATACATACATATATACATATATATATATATATATATATATATATTGATACGAACGCAAGAAAAAATGAAGACGAACGAAAAAATATTATCTCCCATTTTGCGATTAGCTGGGATTGAAACAGTGTTGCAGTTGTTCAGGTCAGTGGTATTTTCTTTGTCCTGTCAGGGAGCACGGTTGTTTGTGGCTGTAGGCACTTGACCTCTGGCCCTCTGCAGTCACAGAGAGTTTAAAGAAGACAAAGTTTGGGAAGAGAAATACGCACTGTTACATGCGGGATGCCTCTCTTTCTGGCTGGTCGGCTTCATATATCCGGGTATCGCTAAGTTGCGAGGGACAGTTGGAGAGAGAGACCGGAACTGAATGACTGGCAAGTGAGGTAGCGGGATGCTACTCTTGGGCCGAGTAAGGAAGAAAGTGTTACCGGTAAATGTGTTTTGTGTGTTTTAAAGGGAACGAACTTTGGTGTTAAATGTTTTAGGAAGGAAAAGAGAAAACTTTATGATGTTAAATGTTTTAAGAAAAGAAGGAGAAAAACTTTGTGACGTTAACTGTTTGAAAAGAAAGGAAGAAAAAGGGGACTTTGTTGTTAAATGTGTTTATTTAAAAGAAAGGAAAGGAAAAAAAGAACTGAGTTGTTGACTGCTTTTAAAAGAAGGGAAAAGAAAAAAAAAAGAAAAGAAAGAAGAAAAAGGACTGTGTTAAATGTTTTGAGAAACGAACTTTGTGTTTAAAATAAAAGAAAAAGAACTTTGTGTTGTTAAATGTTAAATGTGTTTTTTTTTAAGGAACTAAGGAAAGAAAAAGAAAGAACTTTCCAAAGAACTGGTGTTGAATGTTTTGTTAAAAAAAAAATACTTTGCCTACGCAACGCTTGTGTGTAATTTTTGTTCTTGTTGGCTCTACTGGCTGCGTTTCGCTGTCCAGAGCGGGTTTCTGATCTACTGAGTGTCGTCATCGCACGCGAGCTTCTCTGGGCCAGCAAACTGCAGGCTGTTTGTGTGAAGACCCGTGGTGACATCGTAGGCCTGCGTGCAGCGTAACAACTGGTGTCAGAAGTGGGATCCTAATTGCTGCAGTGAATCAGATATCCACTATGGCTTCGGAGGGTGCACGTCCAAAGAGCCAGTCCAGGAAGGAAGAGATATCTCTGGCTACAGTTGTGGAGATGTTGAAAGAGCAGGGAACACAGCAAACGCAACTTCGAGATCAGCTGGAAACATTCATGGGAAGAATGGAGAAAGAGCAACAGTTTAAGGAGGAGTTGCGCGAAATGAGTGGTGATGTCACATGGTGCAAATGGATAGGCTTGACAAGAGAAAGGAGTGTGTAGAGAAACTTTGTACCACCGAGCCTAAGGTTGCTGAACCTGAGGTAGTTGCTGTTACTGCACCATATCGTAATGCTCCAATGTCTGGGCCCTTGTCTCCCAGAGTTCAAGGTAGCTCTGTGGTTCCTATTAGGAAGAAACCACAGGAATTCGATGGCAAAGCGTCTTGGGAGGCCTACCGAATCCAGTTTGAGATGCTGGCGGAGCAGAACCATTGGGACGAGGGGCAAAGAGCTTGCCACCAGTTTGAAGGGTCCTGCCACTGGAGGTGCTGGGCTGGATGTCAGAAGTAGACAGGGGTCATTACTCAGCACTGGTGGAAGTCCTCCAGAGGAAATATAGCACTATATGCCAGAGTGAAATGTACAGGGCACACTTCCGCACCTGTGTCAAGGCTAGAGGGGAACCCCTACAGCAGCTTGCCCAGGACTCGGAGAGCATGATGCATAAAGCCTACCCTACAGCTACCCCCGATCTCTTGTTCTTCTTTTGAAGGAGCAATTTATAGATGCCCTGGACAGTACAAATCTCAATGTCCAAGTGAAGCAGACACGGCCAGGTACAATACATGATGCGCTGGCTAGCGCTCTGGAATTTGAGTCGTACATAAAATCTAGCACCGGAAATTTCCGAGTGAGTGGCAGCTCTAGATTCCAGGCAAAGAGAGGAAATATCCACGAGGTTGAAAGACTTGGGAATAGTCAGGAACTTTGTGAGAAGGATGAAGAGATGACTGGTGTGTGTTGCTGGCACTGTGGGAGACCTGGACACAAGCGGCAGGATTGCTACAGCTTGAAGAGAGAGAGAAAACAGAACAATAGAACAGGGTCTACTTTTAAGGGTGAGTGCTGGATATGTGGAAAAAAGGGACACATGAGGTATGACTGCCCAACAAGAACTACGGAAAGGAGAGTGGAAAGTAAAGAAAGAGAGTCGGAAAACTAAGAGGAGCTGGTATTAAGGAGCAACCACCAGCCAGACATTCCAAACAGGCCCCACACTCAAGACAGTGTGCAGAGTCCGGGATTGACAGTATACGAGTGGATGGAAGAGTTAACGGTCGGACGTGTTCTCTTGTGATTGATTCAGCCTCGGGACAGACCTTTGTGAGGCCCGATGTGTTGCAGCATCTATATCTACCAGAGTCATCGCAGCAGTTGTGTGGTGTTACCGGACATTGTACTGAGCTGAGAGCGCCGGTTAATGTCCGGATCGATGTTGCCGGACTAGAAGTCGTGCTTCTTGTCTATGTGGTGGAGATGGAAGACCAGTGTATTTTGGGACTGGATTATTTGGCGTCGAATGCTTGTCAGCTGGACTTGGGTTCCATGAAGCTTTCGGTACAGGGAAGACCAGTCCCCGTTAAGGTGGTAAAGCGGACCGTGCCTGGTAGCGAGGTCAGAGTGCTACGGACGACAATAATACCACCGAGATCTGAAAAACTGCTCCAGTGTCGTGTGAGCGATCTGCTTGATGGCTTCCTGGGGTTGGTGGAGCCCAACAGACAATGCAAGATGAAAGCTGGAGTGACGGTCAGACGAACCCTGGTAGAGGCAGGACCTGATGAAGTGCTGGTTGTTGCAGCCAATTTCTGAAGAGTGGCACAGAAGATTTGTAAAGGACAAATCGTGGGACTGTGCCAGGCACTGGACCAGCAGCAGGGTCAGTTGCGTAACAGCAGGAGAGTAGTTGAAGGAGGTGATGGTCTGCCTGTGCATTTACAAGATCTATTTGCATGGAGTCGCCAGTGCTTAGATGGCACTCAGGTGTTGCGGTTGAGGAAGCTACTAGCGAGGTATGCTGATGTGTTCTCTGCAAGAGATCTAGACCTTGGTTGCAAAGACCTGGTGGAGCACCATATCGACACGGGTGGCCATTGCCTGATCGAGCAGCCAGCTCAGAGGATGGCCCCAGTTCAGCGACGGGAAATGGAAGAAGTGATGGAGGAACATCGACGACAGGGAGTAGTGGAAAAGTCAAACAGCCCCTGGTCATCAGCCATTGTTTTAGTGCGGAAGAAAGATGGCACAGTGAGATGCTGCATAGATTACAGAGCGCTCAATGAAGTGACAGTTAAGGATGCGTATCCTCTGCCGAGAATTGATGACACACTTGATGCTTTGGCCGGGGCTCGGTAGTTCTCTACATTGGATATGAAAGATGGATACCATCAAATTAAGATTGCCGAAAAAGATAGGGAAAAGACTGCATTTTTGTACGGACGGGGTTTGTGGCAGTTCAATGTGATGCCATTCGGCTTGTGTAATGCCCCTGCAACTTTCGAGTGTCTTATGGACCGGGTACTGGAGGGCCTACACTGGCAGGCCGCCCTCATCTATCTTGATGACGTCATAGTGTTTGGTTGAACGTTTGATCAAGTGCTGGAGAGGTTATCAGGGGTATTTGAGAGGTTTCGAACAGCAAACCTCAAGTTGAATCCGAAGAAGTGCTGTCTGTTACAGAAGGAAGTAAGATACCTGGGACATATTGTGGGCAAAGACGGTGTCCGTACTGACCCACAGAAGGTGGCCGCCGTGAAGGATTGGCCGGTCCCTACTTGTGTAAAGGAGTTGAGGAGTTTCCTCGGACTGTGTACCTATTACAGGCGCTTTGTAAAAGACTTTGCTACAGTGGCTGCACCATTGCACAAACTACTGGGGAAGAGCCAAAAGTTTGAGTGGACTGCCATGACACAGGGCGCTTTTGATGGACTCAAACAGGTGCTAGTGAGTTCTCCGGTGTTGCTGTACCCAGACCTAAGCAAGCCTTTCATACTGGACTGTGACGCTAGTAGCCATGGTATTGGAGGAGTACTGTCTCAGAGGAAGGGCGACAAGTAATATGTGGTGGCGTATTACAGTAAAAAGCTTAGTCCACCTGAGCGAAACTACTGTATAACCCGTAAGGAGCTTTTGGCGGTAATGATGAGCGTTGACTTTTTCCATCTGTATCTGTACGGTTCCCACTTTACTATCAGAATGGACCATGCGGCACTCAAGTGGCTGCAGACACTACAGAACCCAGAGGGACAATTAGCACGCTGGCTAGGGAAACTGGACCAACACAACTATGAGGTACAGCACTGTCCAGAGCGGGCACATGGTAATGCTGACAGTTTGAGTCGTCATCCTTGTGAACTGGACTGCAAGCATTGTGCAGGAAGAGAAGAGCACAGTAAAAAGTGAAAACGTACTATAGTGACTGGATATATGGCAACTGGAGAAGTACAGAAGAGACAGATGGAAGATGCCGACTTAAGGCCAGTAGTAGAGTGGCTGCAGCAGGAAGCAGCGAGACTATCTTGGGAGGAGCTATCCAGGTCCAGCCCTGAAACTAAGAACTACTGGAGCCAGTGGGACCTTCTTCATCTGAACGATGAGAGGCGCTGGGAGACACCTGATGGCCTTAATAAGTATTGGCAGTTAGTGATACCCAAGAAGATGAGACCTGAGCTGCTGGAAGAAGCTCACAACCAAATTACAAGTGGATATCTGGGGGTAAAGAAAACGGTGAATCGGCTGCGGCACAGATTCTATTGGATGGGCATGCGTCAGGACGTCCAGGAATGGTGTCGATCTTGTGATGTATGCTGCACCAAAAAGGGACCGAAGAAGCTGGAGTGTGCGCCTCTGCAATTATACCAGATGGGTGTGCCCATGGAAAGGGTAGCTGTGGATATTGCTGGACCATTGCCACTCACGGAAAGAGGTAATAGGTACATATGTGTGGCCATGGACTACTTCACAAAGTGGCCTGAGGCCTATGCCATCCATGATCAGGAGGCCACATCTGTGGCGCAAGTGTTAGTAGATCAGTTCTTCTGTCGGTTTGGGGTGCCCCAGGAGTTGCATTCCGATCAAGGTAGGGACTTTGAATCAGCTGTTCCAGGAGTGTTGTAAGCTGTTGGGGATTAAGAAGACCAGAACAACCCCAATGAGACCACAGTCGGACGGGATGGTGGAGAGGCTTAACTGGACACTATGATAAGAACTAGCCAAATATTGTGTAGAAGGACAGTTGGAATGGGATTTGAAGCTAACTGCATTATTACTCGCCTATCGTTTGGCGACACATGAGACTACCGGGTATACACCTGCAAAGCTGATGTTGGGGCATGAAGTAAGGCTCCCAGTTGATCTGTTGATGGGAAGACCACCAGGGGAGGAGCTACCCAGGGAAACCTCCAGCTATGTGAAATATCTGCAAGAGAGGCTGATTGAGGTACACCAACAAGTTAGAGAGGCTTTGAAATTTTCAGGTGAAGTGATGAAGCGTCGGCATGACACCAGGGCTAGTGAGGTCGAGTTTAAGGAGGGTGATGAAGTGTGGTTTCATAACCGACAGCAGAAGAGAGGGCAGTCTCCAAAGCTGCAGAGACTATGGGAGGGACCACACACCATGATGAATCGCCTGTCCGATGTGACGTACCGGATTCGAGGAGGCAGGTCTTCTCCAAAAATTGTGCACGCAAACCGTCTATGGAAGTACCATGGGTCTGGCCAGTTCAGCAGGAGCACGCCTTCAGGGGTTGAGCCCACCTGTTAAGAAAGTCTTCAGGAGTTACAAATGCTGTGTGCTTTTGTCGGGACG
>NW_021832398.1:0-5000 GCF_006345805.1 Octopus sinensis | reverse complement strand
TGGACGGTTCGACCGGGGATCTGGGAAGCCAGAAGGCTGCACCAGGCTCCGGTCTTATCTGGCAATGTTTCTACAGCTGGATGCCCTTCCTAACGCTAACCACTCCGTGAGTGTAGTGGGTGCTTTTTACGTGCCACCTGCACTGGTGCCAGGCGAGGCTGGCATCGGCCACGGTCGGATTGGTGCATTTTACGTGCCACCTGCACGGAAGCCAGTCGAGGCGGCACTGGCTTCGGCCACGATTCAGATGGTGCTTTTTACGTGCCACCGACACGGAAGCCAGTCGAGGCAGCACTGGCATCGGCCACGATTTGATATACACACACATATATTTTCAATTCAAACTGTTGCTGTAAACTACGAACGTAAAAGATGAACCACAGATAAGCATTCCTATAAATTTATCCCGTTACCTACGTAGTAATATTTCTGCGCAATTGATTAACCTTTTTTGTTTATCTCTATTCTGTTTGACTCTGTCTATTTCAGCCTCACGTCTCGTGTTAAATATATATATATAATTCTATAGTTCCTCTTACTTATCGATGTCTAAGATGAATTTAGCTTATGCATCTCCCCTAAATCTGCAACATATCTCTCTCTCTCAATTAGGTCTTTTATATCTACAACTAAGTATTCCTTCTCCAAGATATGAGAGGCGCCCCTTCATGGCTGCTAGTTCTCGCGGTGCAAACGCCCTCCCACCCCTCCACCTTTACAGGAAGTCCCAAATTTTGTCATCCTTGGTTGTCTCCCATGTACACTTCAAAAGTCTTATGCCACCCCCACCCCCTGCTATATAAGGTAGTGATCATACATTGCAAAATATGATAGAGTAGTGTACGCGGTTTGAACTTAAGTTTATTGTTTGTCTATGAATCCTGCCAAACTAGAGTTTTCTTTTCAGGTACATGAAGCTACTGTCCCCCGTCCCAAGGTGCCTAGGGCCTATACCTCCCACACCCTCAGGGTTGGCACCCTCAATGTTGGGACACTGAAAGGTAGGTCTGGCGAAATTGTTGAGTTGCTTGAACAGAGATGTGTTGATATGTGCTGCATTCAAGAAGTGAGGTGGAGAGGAGGTTCTGCTAGGTCCTCACAGGTAAAGAACACAGGTAAAAGATTTTCTAGGCTAGGAACACTGACGGGGTCGGGGGCGTGGGTATACTTTTCGCTGAAAAATGGGTAGATAAGGTAATTGAGGTAGTCAGAGTATGCGACAGAATACTTAAGATTAGATTAGATTAGTGCTTCATCATGGATTAGCAACCATTATATCGGCCTATGCCCCTCAGCCAGGGCTACCCGATGGACAGAAAGGCCGATTCTATGACACCCTACTGCAAACTACCTCATCGACGAACAACAGGGACCTTCTTTTTGTGGCTGGTGACTTCAATGGGCATGTTGGACGACATGCTGGGGGCTTCCATGATATACATGGAGGCTACGGTTATGGTTCCCGCAACGAGGAGGGAACCAAGCTGCTGGAGTTCTGCGATGCGAATGATCTTATGGTTTGCAACACTAACTTCAGGAAACCTACCAGCCACCTAGTCACCTACCGATCGGGCAGACATACTAGCCAAATCGACAACATCCTTGCCAGAAAAAGGGAAAGATGGCTGCTTATAAAGGCCAAAACCATCCCAGGCGAAGAATGTACCCCACAACATAGACTGGTAGTTAGTGACTTTAGGATCAGGACTAAGAAGACAACCAACATGGAGAAGAAGGGTCTGGAAGAGAGAAATGTGTTCGCATGGATGATGGTTCACTTGCACTAAAGATCCTGTGAATGGACAGAGATTTAGAGACATATTACTTGAAGCCTTTGACGAAATAGAAGGGGATATAGCTTCACATGGGGTAGAAGACAACTGGAGGTTTCAAAGGGACAACCTGCTGAGAGCCACTGACCAGATCTGTGGCTGGTGCAAAGTCCCCTCTCGACATAAAATAACAATGTTGTAGACAGGGCAATTAGAGAAAAGAAACAGGACTGGAAGAATGGAGGTAGCAGTGAATTGTATCAGACTGCAAAAAGAGAAGCTAGGCGACAGGTTTATTTAGCCAGAAGGGAAGCAGATAAGAAAAAATTTGCCAATGTTCTGTGCCGTGAGGACCAAAGACTTGAGGTATTTCGTGTTGCAAGACAGTGTGTGAGAGAGAATCGTAATGTGTGTAAGAGAGAAATGTGTTCGCATGGATGATGGTTCACTTGCGCTAAATGAGGATGCAAAGAGAGAGGTTTGGAGACGCCACTATGAAAGGTTGCTGAATAAAGAAAATGAATGGGATAAAGAGAGTCTGCCGAATGTTGACCCAACAGAGGGACCAACTATCCGAGTTGACAGTTCCCTGGTAGTTAAGGCAATTAGAAGCATAAAGACAGGGAAAGCCCCAGGCCCGTCAGGAATTACTGCAGAGATGCTCAAAATATCTGGTAGTGTCGGCGATAGCCTAGTCACCCATATAGTTAACCAGGTGATACACGAAGGAGTCATATCCAATGACTGGTGTAGTAGTATAATAGTCAACTGCTACAAAGGTAAAGGTGACGCCCTAGATACAAAGAATTAGAGGTATAAAGCTGTTGGATCAGGTAATGAAGGTTACAGAGAGGGTCATAGCCCAACTAATTAGAGAGAGAGTGAGTTTAGATGAGATGCAGTTTGGGTTTGTGCCAGGGAAAAGCACCACTGATGCCATATTCCTGGTAAGACAGCTGCAGGAGAAATATCTAGCCAAAGATAAGCCCCTGTACCTGGCTTTCGTTGACATGGAGAAAGCCTTTGACAGGGTCCCCCGATCCTTTATCTGGTGGTCAATGAGGAAACTAGGGACAGAGAAATTGTCAGTGAGAGCTGTGCAAGCCATGTACAGGGACGCTGCTAGTAAGGTAAGGGTTGGCAACGAGTACAGTGAAGAATTCCGGGTAGAGGTAGGGGTCCAGCAATGTTCAGTCCTCAGCCCCCTCTTATTCATCATAGTCCTCCAGGCAATAACGGAGGAATTCAAGACAGGATGCCCCTGGGAGCTCCTCTATGCTGATGACCTTGCTCTAATTGCTGAGTCACTATCAGAACTGGAGGAGAAGTTCCAGGTGTGGAAGCAAGGATTAGAATCGAAGGGCCTTAGAGTCAACATAGCTAAAACCAAAGTCCGAATAAGTAGGAAGGTAGACAAATCACAAACGCCTTCAGGTAGATGGCCCTGCTCAATCTTTAGAAAAGGCGTAGGTAGAAACTCTATAAGATGCACCAAGTGTAAGCTATGGACACGTAAGAGGTGCAGCAACGTCAAGGGAAGGCTAACTAGGAAGATACTTTTTTTATGTGGCAGATGCTCAGGAGCAATAAACACTGAAAATGCGCAGAGACCAACTTTTGCCACATTCCGGGGAGAAAAACTAGAAATAGTTGATAGCTTCCATTACCTAGGTGACCAAGTCAGTAGCGGGGGCGGGTGTGTTGAAAGTGTAACTGCTAGAGTAAGAATAGCCTGGGCAAACTTCAGAGAGCTCTTACCTCTGCTAGGGACAAAAGGCCTCTCGCTCAGAGTAAAAGGCAGACTGTATGACGCATATGTACGAACAGCTACATGGCAGTGAAACACGGGCCGTGAATGCTGAGGATATGCGTAAGCTCGCAAGAAATGAAGCCAGTATGCTCCGATGGATGTGTAATGTCAGTGTTCATACTCGACAGATTGTAAGTACCTTGAGAGAGAAGTTGGACTTAAGAAGCATCAGTTGTGGTGCGCTGGAATGGTCATGTGGCAAGAATGGATGAAGATAGTTGTGTGAAAAAGTGCCACACCCTAGCGGTTGAGGGAACCTGCGGAAGAGGTAGACCCAGGAAAACCTGGGACGAGGTGGTGAAGCATGACCTTCGAACTTTAGGTCTAACCGAGGAAATGACTAGAGACCAAGACCTATGGAAGTATGCTGTGCGTGAGAAGGCCCAGCAGGACAAGTGAGACCATAACCCGTGGCCTCAGTCCACTTATGCATACCTTTCCTTCTTGGGACACAAAACTCTACTTGTGAAGACCTGTTGAGGCTAGTGAAAATCAAAATCTATCAACATCAATGGAAATTGTAGCTGTGATACCAGTGCCGGTGGCACAAAAGAGAACCATGGTGACACATAAGAGAACCGTCCGAACGTGGCCGTTGCCAGTGCCGCCTTGACTGGCCTCCGTGCCAGTGGTACGTAAAAAGCATCATCCGATCGTGGCCATTGCCAGCCTCGTCTAGCACGTAAAAAGCACCCACTACACTTATGGAGTGGTTGGCATTAGGAAGGGCATCCAGCCATAGAAGCATTGCCAGATCAGACTGGGCCTGGTGCAGCCTTCTGGCTTCCCAAACCCCAGTTGAACTGTCCAACCCATGCCAGCATGGAAAGAGGACGCTAAACAATGATGATGATGATATATATATATACATATATATTTATATATATATATATACATCATATATACACATATATATATATAAACTGCAAAATGTCTGTGTGTGTGTGTATCCTTTATACAAATCCACAATTTTTCAGTTACAGGGCTCGCACTTTCTATGGTCATTCAAAACCATCCAAAGGTGGTTTTGAAGATCTTTTCATTTTCCAGTTACCCCTGAAAGCCATGAAAACAAAAATCGATAAACTGACCGCTTATGTTTCAGGTAACCAAAGTCTTTAATACAGCAGTTTAATCTAAAGATATTAAACCATAGCAAGGGAAATAACTCTTTAAAACTATGCATTTCCTACCCTTTGTTATGTATCACACCTCACTACTGTACCAGACCAATTTACCCAATTTAGGACCGGAATTGTCCCAGATTTCTTCATTTTCCAGTTTCCCCACAGAATTTCTAAATCTTTGCTTAAAATCTCTATATCTATAAATGGCAAAATGTCTGTTTTTTGATTAGACGAGATAATTTTACACCTGACAGTTGGATGCGCATGTGCATCTGTAATGACTATGCGCAT
>NW_021832397.1:47500-60966 GCF_006345805.1 Octopus sinensis | reverse complement strand
TTAAATTTCCATTTTGGAACCACTCCCACGATGACTCATCATTTTAAACATTCTTGGCGACTCTGTGGAACTGATCAACTGCATTTCTTTTAGCCCTTCCTTTCGTTCTCAACCATCCCTATTTTGGTTTGCCTTCTTCCTTTCAAGTTGCAAACAACTAAGTATTAGTTCAAATACAGTAAGTTTTAGCAGTTGATTATAACTGGGAAAAAATCCCTCTGTCAGTAGTATCGTCTTAAAGCCTACCCCGAAACCTCAAAAAGGCCTGGTGGGCGTCCTGTGTGGTTAAGACTATCGGATGGCAAAGGGTACCTTTTCAGACTTGGTTGACCATCCTCCTAGAATGGTATCCCAATAAAAACACAAATGGCTGCGTTACTTACTGCTATTAATTATCTTGAACAAAGTGAGTTTAGCGATGAACCAGACGACATTAATGACGTTAACGGGAGTGAAACTTCAGGTGAAACTGTTTTTATGACCGACAAGTGTGTTCTGCGCTGGAGAATAGGTACAACAAAATCATCATTCAACAACTGAGCGAGGAAATAATTAATTTAAGCAGACATGGAATAAGGATTGTTGTCGTCGTCGTCGTCGTCGTCGTTGTTGTTGTTGTTGTCATTACTATTAAGACTGCGAGCTGGCAGAATCGTTAGCACGCCGGGTGAAATGCTTTGTGGTATTTCGTCCGCCGTTATGTTCTGAGGTCAAAATCCGCCGAGGTCGACTTTGCCTTTCATCCTTTCAGGGTCGATAAATTAAGTACCAGTTACGCACTTGGGTCGATATAATTGACTTAATCCCTTTGTCTGTTCTTGTTTGTCCCCTCTGTGTTTAGCCCCTTGTGGGTAGTAAAGAAATAGGTATTTCTTCTGCCGCTACGTTCTGTGTTCAAATTCAGCCGAGGTCGACATTGCCTTTCGTCCTTTCAGGGGTCGATGTAATCGACTCATCCCCTCCCCCAATATTGGTGCCCTTGTGGCAAAATTTTAAACCATTATTATTACTGTTATTAACAGCTGCAGAAGTAGTTGTAGATAACACTTTTATTGGACATTTTCACTACACAATGTAGGGCTTCTGTCCTTCCGCCTGTCCGAATCGCTCTCTCTTTCTGTGTGTGTGTGTGTGTCTCTCTCTCTCCCTCTCTCTCTTTCTCTCTCACTCTGTTTTGATTTAGTTTTGTTGTTCTAACGTATTGAATGTATTCTACGCAATACGCTTGCAGTGATACATAGATTTGCAATGTAAATATTCTGCGTGTATGTACATGTATATACTACATATATATATATATATATATCTATATATATATATATATATATCTATATATATATAATATATATATTATGTATATATATATATATAAACCTATATATATATATATATATATATATATATAATATATATTATATACATGCATATACATACATATATGTATATACATATATTTTTTTAAGAGGTCAGGGCCAACAGGTTTTTGGGATCTGACGACACACCATAAAGCTAAACCATTTATGGACGGAAAACCTAAGGTTATCCCATAAACCGGCCTTTCCCATTTTTAATATATACTGCTCTACATCTTAGAGGGTGCTTCTTCTTCGGATTTATGTTTTTTACAAACGATATATATATATATATATAAGAGAGAGAGAGAGAGAGATGTATGTATACGCGCACGTGTGTGTGTGTGTGACGGCTCCTAGCGTCGTCAATCAAATTTCCCTAACAAGGCATCAGTCAATACGAGACTATATTACAAGACATCAGCCTTGCGTGCTGCTGGAGTGAAACCGAACTTGGAAGCTTATAGTTGCGAAGCAAACTCTTAATTACCAGAATTATATATTTTCCCTTCATTTTTGAATAAAATATTTTATTTCTCTGTCGTACTTTTTTGAAGACTGGTGTAGGAGGCTAAAATTACACACATAGATAGATAGATAGATAGATAGATAGATAGATAGATAGATAGATAGATAGATAGATAGATAGATAGATAGATAGATAGATAGATAGATAGATAGATGTCCAGTCATATGTACTCAACAGCAAAAATATGAACGTCATGAGGGTAAATGAAGCAGTCGTAAAACGTTATCCCGTGCTGCGAGCAGCTGTTTTATGAAACACAGGGACAAATGAACAAAACTACTTGAATGGAAATTTAGAAAGAAATACATCATACGAACAAAAATTAATTATGGGTACATATTCTATAAGCTAGAAGACACCCACAATACTGACAGGCAGAATAGCCTCTTCAGAAACTGTTGTTATATACTTCACATTCCTAAAAGGTAGATCTTTGTTCTTCAAAGAGACAATTATTAAATAACTGATCAATAAGAGGGACAAGAATATCTCCAAACATGCACGCTGTGATAAAAAATGTTAACTATATCATACTAATAGACAAGATATCACTCAAATTATGCGCAGTTACCTAAAATGGTCACAAATTTATGAAGCCCCATGAACAATGAGATTCTCGCCAAAATTATTTGCAATACTATCCACGCGAGAATTTGTTCCAATGGTCATAGAAAAGGCATACCACAACCAGATTGTATCCACACTTGTAAAAATAAAGAATCATGTGGAGCATTAAAAACAGCTACCTTGTTTAAGAACAACAGAGCTAATATTTTTCTATGATACAAGAAACCAAAATTAAGAACGTTGGTAAAAGTCGGCTAACAAGAGAATGGGAGTCTCGATTAGAGCTGCAGAAAAAGAAACTATATATGGCGAACTAATGGGAAACTTACAGCTTTTGTGTCTGGGCTGTAGTTTCTTATTTGCACCTATTGTAATAGGTACACTGACCTATATAACAAAAGATCCGCATAAAAACCTTTAAAATTTTGGCAATTTCCAAGAAAGAACGAAGTCAATTAACTCACAGCTTCAAAAGTCCAATGATTTGTGGTACAGAGAAACTTTGTAAAGCATTCCGAAGATTGTGTCCATTTCGATTTCTTAGAATGAATATAACCACAAAATCATGTGAGTGCGTGCGTTGTGTGTGTTGTGTGTGTGTGTGTGTGTGTGTGTGTGTGTGTGTGTGTGTAAAGCATAGATAAAAGGACCTCAAATACATAGAGTAACCATCCACTCACATCTAGTGTATATAAGTACATACGAGGTTGTATCAAAACATTTTCTCGGACTACTTCTGTAGCGCCCCGATGGATGGCAGCGCAGTTTCATGCCCAGTGAGAGCTAGCAATGAACTCATGAGGTGGCTTTCAGTGACATTACTGTGTTTATTTCGCAAGTTGTGAAATTTGTGTTTTTGTGATCACGTGTATGTTGCAGTCTGCGATTTTTGTCATGGACAGGAAGTTGGAACAAAGAACCAACGTGACGTTTTGCGTTAAACTTGGGAATTCTGTTAGGGAGACATTGAGAACTCATCGGCAAGCTTACAGCGACGTGGCAATGGGTCGTACTCAATGTTTCGAGTGGCACGGGAGTTCAAAAGCGGAGCCCGTGGAAGACGATGAGCGATCCGGAAGATGTGTCACGAGCGTCACTCCGAAATGTAGAAAAAAGTTCATCAGATCATCGGAAGACATTGACATTTTAGGAGGACGTTTGAAGGAGGACGTTCGGCGAAAGCAACCAGATCTGTGAAGCGCGAAGAATTGAGTTTTTCACGATGACACTGCACCCTTGTCATTGAGTTCTCTTCACTCGTGAGTTTCTCTCCAAACACAACATGGTGTCGCGTCCGCACTTGCTCTATTCGCCAGACTTAGCACCTACGGACTTCTATCTCTTCCCAAGATGAAAATTCAGCTCAAAGGTCGCCATTTTAACACTATGGCCGAGTTCCAGAGCCAATCGAAGAAGATACTCGACTCACTTACGGAAAACGTCCTCCATGCCGGGTCCCAAAAGTGTCAGGAATGCTGGGATCGGCGTATTGCTGCGAAAGGTGACTATTCGAAGGAGAAGGTGTTAAAACTTAGGTAAATATATGGGAGTGGCTGTGTGGTAAGTAGCTTGCTTACCAACCACATAGTTCCGAGTTCAGTCGCACTGCGTGGCACCTCTGGTATGTGTTTTCTACTATAGCCTCGGGCCGACCAAAGCCTCGTGAGTGGATTTGGTAGACGGAAACTGAAAGAAGCCTGTCGTATATATGCATATATATGTGTGTGTATGTGTGTGTATATGTTTGTGTGTCTGTGTTTGTATCCCCAATATCGCTTGACAACCGATGATGGTGTGTTTACGTCCCCGTAACCTAGCGGTTCGGCAAGAGAGACCGATACAATAAGTACTAGGCTTACAAAGAATAAGTCCTGTGGTCGATTTGCTCGACTAAAGGCGGTGTTCCAGCATGGCCACAGTCAAATGACTGAAGCAAGTAAAAGAGTAAAAGAGAGTAACGAGTAAAGAGTAAACAAATTATTTCTTTTAAACATAGTCGACAACTTCTTGATACAACCTCGTATCAATGTAAAAGTTACAAATTATACAGAAAAACAAGTATATTACACTGTATAAACATCATCTCAAGCACAACTCCGTATTTTGTGTAGAATGGATAGGCGTAATTATGATATGAAAAGTTGGCAATCTACCCTAAGTATTGCCACTGAATAGTTTTTTTTGTATGTGCGTATGTATACACAAGCTTATTAACATATATGTACGTGTATATGCGTGCACGTGTGTGTATCTGTGGACGGATGCATATATGATTATGTTTTTTGAGTAATAAATATGACGAACTGAGAACAATTTTCCATGATATTGATTTCGTAACGCTGTTTTATTTATGTCTTTTTTCATTGTAACTGCAATATAACCTTATCTAATTTATGAAACTGCATACGTGCACGCATCACAGCTAGGTACGTACATGCACGCGTATATATATATACATATATATATATATATATATATATATATATATATATGTCCTTGTTTGTCCCCTCTATGTTTAGCCCCTTGTGGGTAATAAAAAAAAAACATATATATATATATATATATATACACACCCACACACACACACATATATATATATATATATATATATACATATATATAGGCGTAGAGTGGCTGTGTGGTAAGTATTTTGCTTACGGACCACATGATTACGGGTTCAGTCCCACTGCGTAGCACCTTGGGCATGTGTCTTCTACTATAGAATAATGGATTTGGCAGACGGAAACTGAAAGAAGATATATATATATATATATATATATCGGTGTGTGTGTGTTTGTGCGTCTGTCCCCCATCATCGCTTGACAACCGATGCGGGTGTGTTTACCTCCCCGTAATTTAGCGGTTCGACAAAAGAGACCGATAGAATAAGTATAAGGCTTACAAAGAATCAATACTGGGGGCGATTTGCTCGACTAAAGGCGGGGCTCCAGCATGGCCGCAGTCAAATGACTGAAAGAAATAAAAAAATAAAATACATACATACATACATACATACATACATACATACATACATACACACACGTACATATCTAATTCTTCATTATTTCTATAGTTTAAGGCAGTCAGCTGGCGGAATCGTTAGCGCGTCGAACAAAATGCTTAGCGGTATTTCATCCGTTTTTACGCGGTGAAATCAAATTTACCTTTCATCGTTTCGAGGTCGATAAAACAAGTACCAGTTGAACTGTGGAGCCGATGTAATCGACTGAGCCCTTCCCCTCAAATTTTCTGCTCTTGTGCCAAATATTTAAAACCAATATTGCTATAATCTAAATGTCTTTTCATTTTCGATCTATAAAAACATATTTTAACAGGGTTTTTTTCTCTTTATATTTTTTCAGATTATCTTTGAATAAATTCCGAAACATTCTATCACAAAAATGAAGTTTGATGTTCTGTTAAACCATATCGGTTCCTTGGGAAAGTACCAAAGACTTATGATCTTATGGATTTATCTAGGTGCCAGTATGGATGGCTACCATTATGGAATCAGTGTATTTATCTTACCAACAAAACAACACAGGTTTGTCAATATATCTCGTCTCTCTGCAAATTCTTTCTCTAAATTTTTATATTGGATTCTTGACTTTTTGTCAGCTACTGCCATCGACATTATGGTAAAGTTGCCGTGGATATTAAAAATGTACATTCATTCATGCAAACACTAAATCTTGGTGTGTGTATGTATATATATATATATATATAATATATATATATATATATATATATATATATATATATATAGGGAGAGTTTACGAAAAAAAACAAAAGACTAAGACAACTGGTGTACAAAACTAACAGATGTATTAGTATAATGCTCAGGAATGGAAAAAGTATTTTACGTTTCGAGCCTACGCTATTCTACAGAAAGGGACACAGAAAAACAAGGAGAGAAAAAAAATGTGAGTAGTGGCTAACGATTTATCATGGCGTCAAGAAGTGAGGGAATATCAATCCGGGCAAAATACTTCATAAGCTCTCTTTTGGCACACCAGGCTAATAATATTACTTAGATTAAGTGAAGAACTCCAGATAATCTTTTAGTTCAAAGCTATGGTTATCACAATTCTGTATTGTAAATCCATGGATGGGCTCCAGACAAACTGGTTTTTACAAAGACTGTTATTTAATAGACAAGTTTATAATAATGGTCATTGCATATTCTTCGTTTATTAGAGCAATTTGGCTTACAACTGTTTCCAGTAGTCGTTATAGGTACGTTACTGATAGGTTTACGCGGTTGGTCTATTGAACAATTGAGGCAAATTGAACGACCTATGAATATTAATGCTACTTTCGTCAGAGCCATTTCTGGTTATAACAAGCAGGGCACTTGAGGAATGGCTATTGTGTGGAGAAGGTGAGAGGAGAAGTTAGAAATATTCAAGTAAAAGAGAGAACAGAGGAAGACGAGTTACAAAAAGGGTGGACGTAGGTAAGGGGTTGGTATAGGAGTTACTTACTAGGAGTAGGGGGCATTGTATTGCCAAATTTGGAAGAGGGACTGTCTAAAACATTAGCGTTTGTGGTTATGTCAATACCCATTACTATGGTGGTGGTGGTGGTTGTGGTGGTGGTGGTGGTGGTGGTGCTGGTGTTGGTGGTGATGATGGTAGGTATGGTTTCGTAGTCATAGCTTTTGAACGTTACTCTTTTACTCTTTTACGTGTTTCAGTCATTTGACTGTGGCCATGCTGGAGCACCACCTTTAGTCGAGCAAATCGACGCCAGGACTTATTCTTTTGTAAGCCTAGTACTTATTCTATCGGTCTCTTTTGCCGAACCGCTAAGTTACGGGGACGTAAACACACAAGCATCGGTTGTCAAGCGATGCTGGGGGGACAAACACAGACACACATATATATATACATATATACATATATACATATACATACATATATACGACGGGCTTCTTTCAGTTTCCGTCTAATAAATCCACTCACAAGGCTTTGGTCGGCCCGAGGCTATATTAGAAGACACTTGCCCAAGGTGCCACGCAGTGGTACTGAACCCGGAACCATGCAGTTCGTAAGGAAGCTACTTACCACACAGCCGCTCCTACGCCTAGTTATTTTCATTTTCACGGTTGCTGTTGTTAATATTTTTTCTTGTTCGCTCTAATTTCTGTTGTCGTTGTTGTTGTTGTTGTATTAGTGGTGGTATTGGTGATGTTAGCATTTATATTTGATATGTTGTTGCTGCTGTTCGGCTGGTATCTGCTATCTTGGCTACTGTCACATCCACATCCACACAACCCACGAAGATAAATGCCACACGGAGTAAATCATTTTCACTAAAGGGGAAACTTTTCTAATTCACTGATTTTTGTTGCTGGCTGGGTTTCAAAATTTACGCCATGTTGAAGATGAGAAAATGTTTGCGGGAGGGAAATATTTTAGTGACTATTTTAGTTCTAAAAAGGCGGAAGACAAACGAACCAGCAGTTGTCAAGGGTCTTTGTGCGGTAGAATTTGCACAGCGACTACTCAAATAGACCAATGTGTTGGAGGATTCTAGCCTGAATGGTGCAAGAGTGGCTGTGTGGTAAATAGTTTGCTTACCAACCACATTGTTCCGGGTTCAGTCCCACTGCGTGACACCTTGGGCAAGTGTCTTCTACTATAGCCTCGGGCCGACCAAAGCCTTGTGAGTGGATTTGGAAGACGGAAACTGGAGGAAGTCCGTCGTATATATATATATATATATATATATATGTGTGTGTGTGTGTGTGTGTATGTGTATGTGTGTATATATGTTTGTGTGTCTGTGTTTGTCCTCCCAACATCGCTTGACAACTGATGGCTGTGTGTTTACGTCCCTGTAACTTAGCAGTTCGGCAAAATAGACCGATAGAATAAGTAATAGGCTTACAAAGAATAAGTCCTGGGGTCGATTTGCTCGACTAAAGGCGGTGCTCCAGCATGGCCGCAGTCAAATGACTGAATCAAGTAAAAGAGTAAAGAGTAAAAGAGAGAAGTATCACCCATCAGGCTTAGGGAATAACAGGCAAATAGTAAATACAGCGATGCGCTGCACCAGGGCATACTTCCATACCTTGTCTGACATCTGACCATCACTAGAAAGACCATCAACCAAGGCTAAAGAACTTCTGATTTTACTCGTCGGACGTCCACGTGGTATTCTATGGCCATGGGAACTAAAGGCCAGCTGCTCATAGACAAACTGGGGATAAAAGATTGCAAGTGAAGGAAGATGAGTTTAGCAATGGTCTGGATAGATGATTGCAAGGCCTATCACATGATGCCACATTCGTGGATCTTTGAATGTTTGAACATGTCTGGGATTACAAAAAATGCCAATGGTTTTTGAGAAAAGGCATGGAGAGGACTGATCTACCATGGCCACCACTGTCACTACCACCACCACCACCACCACCACCACCACCACCACCACCAATGCCACTATCTTGCAATGATGTTACAATCACTCCCTACCACTCCTGTCACCGTCACCACCACGGCCACCACCTTATGATACTGTTGCAATAATGGCTCAACTTTTTCTTCCATTCAAAAGCCTTGTTGAACTCCAGAATCATTTCGGTAACCAATGCTTTTGAGTTCAACCGAGAGAGTATCCAAAACGTTGCAGTCGATTTCCTCCCCTCCAGATGATGATGTAATCAGACGTTAGGCGACAATGGTTCATTCATAAGACACACGCCTCGTATTCAAAATGCTGAGTTCAGTTTACAAAGCCGACCCGGACTACTGCGTGCATAGATTTAATCTTGAGACTGTAAAGCATTTAATCATATTTACTTTTCGCTTCACGTTTTGTTTCCCAAGAAAAAATATATATGACAAGTTTTATATGAAATTCCAGTTTGTTAAAATTTTTTGGTACATTTCTATGGAGCTTAATAGGAATTATCTTCTGACTTAGTGTCATGCAATGATTTTAAGAGAATCAACAAACCTAGGCTAACTGAAGATTAACATCTTTTTAAAACGATTCACTCCGGATATAATGGATTCTTGGCACCGTATTTATTTTAAGTATTAAAAACTCAGACAAGGCCGAGCACACCTGTTCCCCACCTCTCTTTTTCTCTCTCCCTTTCTATCTACCAGTCTATCTATCTATCTATCTATCTATCTATCTATCTATCTATCTATCTATCTATCTATCTATCTATCTATCTATCTGTCTATCTGTCTGTCTGTCTGTCTCTTTGTATTTCTGTCTGTTTCTATGTTCCAGTCTCTCAAGCCTACATTATCTAGTGTCCTTTTTTTCTCTAAAACTATTGAGAGAAATACTTTGTGTGTGTGTGTGTGTGTGTGTGTGTGTGTGTGTGTGTGTGTGTGTGTGTGTGTGTGTGTGCATATGCATCGATACTTACCCTATACAAACTTTAAATCCTATCAGGAAAGCGTAGGATTCTATCAGAAAATTTAAGTCTTTGGATCTCTGCTCCAAGTTTACACTGGAAAAAGTTTGAGGGCAAACAGAATTTCAGCCGGGGTATAATGTTCAACAAGTCGTTTTTGAATGTCTGTAGTTCCATGATTTTAGGTAGGAATTGCCTGGATTTCAGTCCAAAATCTTCAGTCTCCGCAGGTGGTTCAGCCTAAATATAGAAAAAGGTTTATCACCCTATATTCTACCGCTCTGTTGACAATGTACCAAATTTGCATAGAAGATTTGTGTGTGTGTGAGTGGGTGGGTGGGTGTGTGGCTGTGTCTATGTTCTGTATATTTGTGCATGTGTGTGGGGGGGTATGTGTGTGTGAGGGATGTGTCTGTGTCTATGTTCTGTGTATTTGTGCATGCGAGTGTATGTGTGTGTGTGTTGTGGTGTGTAAGTGGGTGTATGGGGCTGTGACTGTGTCTATGTTCTGTGTATTTGTGCATGTGAGTGTGTGTGTGTGTGTGTGTGTGTGTCTCATCTTCTTTACATCTGGCAATAAGCGAGTGTCCACTGTCTTACAAACAGTATCATTAACTTTCAATATTCTGCGGAAAAAAAAGATCTGGCCATGAGGAAATATAACTTTGCTTGAAAACAAGTGAAATTTGGCGACAAGAAGTGTATTCGACCCAGAAAATCTGCTGCAATAAACTCCGATCACAGCAAACATGGAAAACGCGCATTTAAAATGATGACGACGATGAAGCATTTATGTATGTCTCAATAAACCCCTATTGTCCCCGAAAGGTGTTTTTTATATTTACTACGGATTGCTTGAAGTGAACCTTCCTCCTACACCTCGATTCTTGGATCTTATGCATTTATAGGGTCACCACACAATAAAAAATCTACGGTGGTACTCGAAGCAATCCAACGAAGCTACGCTACGAAAATCGTCTCGATGCAACATGTCAGCTACTGGGAAATACAGAAAGAATTGAAATTCTTCTCCCTGGAACGAAGGCGGGAGAGATATGCAGTGATATACACCAGGAAAATCCTGGAAGGTCTTCTACCAAACTTTGGCATTGAAAGTTATTCAAACTGCGGAACAGGGCGCCACTGTATAGTACCGAAAATCCCAACATCGGCAACAAAATATAGGACCAGATACTGCAACAGCTTGGGCTTCAAGGGCCCACAGCTCATTAATATCCTTCCATAATGCTTGAGAGACCTGCATGGTGTGGATGTAAGTGTCTTTAAAACAAAACTGGATCTCTTCCTGTTACGAGTTCCAGACGAGCCTACCTCACGGCAGGAAACACAGACGAGGGCAGCAGCATCAAACTCCCTCATTGATTAAATGCCACATATTACAGAAGATTCCAAATAATGGTGTAGCTCAGTCAGTGGTGGTGCTCCAGCATGACCGCAGCTTTGCAGCTGAAACATTAAATATATATATACTGGGTTAGTGCATAATTATGGCGACTTTTTTCGACAAATTTTATTCAACAAAAACAATAACAATATTTAACAAAAATCATCATTAAATGACGGTCTGACTGCCAAGCAAATGGGAAGCACTAATTTAAGTAGATGGTGAATATACTCCGGAATAATCATTTAAAGATGTTTTTGTTACATGTTGTTATTGTTTTTGTCGAAGAAAATTTGTTGAAAAAAGCCGCAATAATTATGCACCAACCCAATATATATACATATGTATATATATATACATACACACATACACACACAGAAATATTGGTTAAAAATAGACAAAGACTGAAAAACAAAACGATATAGAGCGAGAATAAATATAGAAAAGGCAGAGGACTATGCATTTGTGAATTTGCTTGCAAAACTGCCTGTTGTTGGCAATAATGCAAGAGGAGTCATTACCAGTGTTTTCTCTAAGCTGACCAATTGTGCCTGTCCACAAGGGAAAAAATTGTGAGCACATTAGGCTTTCAAGATTAAACAGAATATTTTTTATTGAAGGAATTTGAACGATAATCAATGGCGTGCTGATACGCATACTTTGCACAGAAAATCAAAAAGTTGCACAGAAACAACTTGTTGCGCACACTCACAGCAAAAACTTTGAGGGGACATTTTTTCTCTGTACGTGACATAAAATATGGTTGTGCATTCCATATGCTAAACATCAAACCACCGAATGGATTAACCTTGAGAGTTTGTTACAAATTGGTAAAAAAAAAAGCAGTAAAAATAGTGTGTTAGTTATGTAACGAGACACGATGACAGCCTACCTGTAGCAAACAAGACGAAGGAATGGGCAGGGAGGACACTATTTGACAATGTGTGTGTGCGCATGTGTGAATGAGTGAATGAAAACGTGTGCCTCTGTGTGTGTATGTGCGCGCGCGCACGCACACACACACACACACACATACATAAATACATATACCACTATTATCAAAATCTGTAGCTTAATGAGGCCATAGATACATACACAGCAATAGATTTGACCCACCCCATGAATGTTTCCGGGCGGCAACCAATCTTACGTTTACCACCACCTTCCACCCTGCTGGCACCCTACTGTTGTTCAACTACCATTTTCGTGGTATTTCTCTTATACCGGGTGTTTGTCCATGCGTGACTATATTCGCTGCTACAGGTATGCTGTGATGGTGTTTTGTGTCTTAGCCAAACCACTTATTTTTAACGACTTTTCACTAATTCACAACAGGACTTCAATCTTAAGCTCATTCGGTAGTTTGATGGTCGGCATATGGTATACATATAATCTTAAATGCAATGATCTATTTCTCCACTTGTAGCGCCACACACACACAGACACACACACACACACACATACACACACACACACACGCACGCAAACACGAGTGCATGTATTTGTATCTGAGAATTTGCGTATACGCAACATGAGCGCAATATAGGTGTGTCTATATGTATATACGTACATATACATGCATATTATATATATATATATAGAAGCGAGTTTGGAGGGATATATTATCCGGGCAGATACGGTATTGGCTCTCAGTTAAGTTCCATTTGACGGCTAACAACGATCAGTACCTAATATCTGTGAATTCCTCCGATGGGTAATTCCGTGTTTTCATCACTGGACAGTAAAAAATTGTCTGGAGTGTAGATTAATATTAAAAATAATTATTTCAAATTTTTGCCACGCGAACAGCTTGTGGGAGGGGATTAAATCGATTACATCGATCCCTGTGCGTAACTGGTACTTATTTAATCGACCACGAAAGGAAGAAAGGCAAAGTCGACCTCGGCGGAATTTGAACTTAGAACGTAGCGGCAGACTAAATACCGCTAAGCATTTCGTCCGGCGTGTTATATATCTACCTACACTAATCGAATATATGGTTGTTTGAGACATTTTGTAACCGTTTTTTTTTTTTTTTGGTAAGCAGTGAAATCCCGTTCCAACTGAGAAAATTCTTCCTTTATTATTATTAATTATGTTTATATTTTGCTTTTATCTTTTACATTTCCTCTTTCTTTTCTTTTCAACCATCATTACATCACTTAAAAGAAATATTAATGAATTTGTTATAGGTGCGCTTTACCGAACCTTCCGAATGATACGTACAAAAGCCAAGGC
>NW_021832397.1:22500-42500 GCF_006345805.1 Octopus sinensis | reverse complement strand
ATTTTAAATTAAATTGGCAGCATTATGATTTCTGATACACAAAAGAGGGAGTGTTCCTTGTTGGAACAACATTGGTCATAAGTCTACTAAATGAGAGATGATCTGACGCCATAGAACAATAACGACAATTGTCCTAAACACGTTGGATATTATTTCGTGTTACTAACAACTGGTTATACTTTCATATTCGTTTGTTTCTCGATGTTTGTTTTCCATTTATTTTTTTCTCATAAGTATTAGAGACATGCTACGTTCACCTAGGCTGATTAAATTCAGACCCTGAAGAGACTTACCAGCATCCCTCAAAGTATTAAGGCTGACCTTTTCTTCATCGATTGACCTTTATACTTATTAGTTTTAATTATTAATTAATTGATATTTTCAATAATAAAGACAAAAGGACTGATACAATTGGGTAAAACGCGGTCAGCATCTCTTCTGGTTTCCGCTTACAGACATTTACATTCTGAATTCAAATAGAGCCGGTCAAGGAAGGGTTTGTTTTTCGGAGATGACGTAATGGACTATTGGTTTTCATGCAAATGGTATTTTTAAACAGTTTTATGTTACGATACAGATGTTGAGACATTTATATGATGAGTTCCTACCTGATGAGGTCGCAATAACCTCGAACCCCGTTTGGAGTTATCTCCCGCACAAAATGAAAAAAATATAAAAAATAACTAATGTTAGTAACTGGCTATCGGGATAGAAAAAATAAATACCAGTCACACACAAGGGCAAAAAAAATGACAGCTATACTCCTCCCTATAAAATATAAGGTCTTGTGTCCATATTAGAAATCATTATTATTATTGTTATTATTATTATTATTATTAATGTTGTAATTATTGTTATTCTTCTTCTCATTGCTGTTATTTTACTATCATCATCATCATCATTATTAAGGGGAGTAGACTGGCAGAACCAGCGGAGCTCGGAGAAAATGCCTTGCAGTATTTTGTTCCAGCTTCTTTTTCTTTTATCTTAGTTCAAACGCCGCCATGGTCAACTTTACTTTCACCCTTCTGGGATCGACAAAATAAAGTACCCGTCCAGTGCTGGTTCGATGATATCGACTAATCTCACCTTCTCAAATTTGTTAGCCTTATGGCTAAATTAGAGAAACAATTACTATTATTATTATTATATTATTCCTATTATTATTATTATTATTATTATTATTATTATTATTATTTTAGTATTATTATTATTATCACTATTATTATTATTATTATTACTATTTTTATTATTATTATTATTATTAGTATTATTTATTATTATTATTATTATTATTATTATTATATTCTTATTAATTTTAGTATTATTACTGTTGTTGTTACTATTATCATTATTATTAAGGCGGCGAGCTGGCAGAAAAGTTAACACGCCGGGCGAAATGCTTAGCGCTATTTCGGCAGTCTTTACGTTCTGAGTTCGAATTCCGCCGAGGTCGACTTTGCCTTTCATCCTCTCGGGGTCGATAAAATAAGTACCAGTTCAACACTGGAGTCGATGTAATCGACACATCCCCACTTTCCCTGAAGCTGCCCTTGTGGCAAAAAAAATTTAAATAATAATAATAATAATAGTTATTATTATTTTATTATTATTATTATTATTATTATTATTATTATTATTATCATCATTATTATTATTATCATTATTATTATTATCATTATTATTATTATTATTATTATTTTTATCTATCGTTGTTCCTCATACTGTTCATGTTTCATTTTTCTACATGACAATATCAACTTTCAGATTTCGTAACTTTTCTTTGTGTTGACTATTAATGTTGAATTTATTGTTGTTGTTGATTTCCAATTGTAGATTTTCATTATATTGTTGTATAATGATTGTAATATATATTGCTTTTGGGTTGTAGAAAGTATAGAAAAAGCACTGCAGAAGACTATGGTAAATCATAAAACTGCAGTGATATAGTTTAAGTTATGATACAGGAAGTACAGAAAACTGATATTTCATGTATTATCATTTTAACATAAGCAGAGTATATAAACTGTAGTAAGCTCCATAAGATAGGATGCGATTAAGATTAAAGAAAATAGGTCTAGTAAATGATAGTTATGATATGTAGTAAGAAATCAGCACCGGTGTAAAATATGACCGGTGTAAAAACTTATGGAAAGATGTATATCTGTATATCTTTTCACTGATCTTGGTTCTGATTTTCACTGGAGATTTCAGCCGAGTAAACGGGCAGAGATGTAGTGGATATTTTAAAATTTGGGTGGCAGTGGCAGATTCAAATTAAGACAACCAATCGGATTCGTGCTCACGCACGTGATCCGAAGAGTTTGAAACTGCAGTATTGAATTATCCTTCATTCATCTAACGGTCTCCCTAGAGGTCAGACAGAATTTTTCTATATTCACCGCCCGCAAACATCTCTGTCTCTAAACATTCAGTGAAGCTCTACACAGTGCTGATAGCTTACCGGCTGCTATTTCTAGCAATGATCGTACATCGTGTACAACCGCTTTGTATATACATATATACATATATATATATATATATATATATATATATAATAGATATATATATATATATATATATATATATTATATATATACATATATATATATTATACATCTATATATATATCTACTATATATATATATCTATATATATATATATATATATATAATATATATATATATATATATATATGTATGTACATATATATATATACACACACAGAGAGAGGCACACATCTATACTTTTGTTGTAGACTAACAAAGCTGCCAATGGTTTCCCGTGGGTAGAATTTCCACAATTTTCGAGTTTGAAAATTGTGGAAATACTCTCACATGTAACTATTGGTAGCATTGTTAATACATAAATGAAGAACATTTATCAAATGTGATGCTGAGAACTTATTCTTACTGTACAATACTATAGTGTGTATGTGTGTATATATATATATATATATTATAATGGAATAATTACAGTGAAACATTGTGTAGAGTATATTGTATAAAATATCGTGAGTAAGGCCAAAACAATGCGAAGTAAATGCAAGGTAAATCACAAGAAAACAAATATGTGAATTAATGTAGACTTACCTTGTATTCAATATTTCGGGTTATGACCCATATTCAAGAAACTGACGAATGTTACCGATTTGCGCACATCGGTAACATTCGTCAGTTTCTTGAATATGGGTCATAACCCCGAAATATGAATACAAGGTAGTCTACATTAATTCACATATTTTTTTTCTTGTGATTTACCTTGCATTTACTTCGCATTGTTTTGGCCTTACCCACGATATTTTATCCAATATATATATATATATATATATATATATATATATTATATATATATATATATAATATATATATATATCTATATATATATAGTAATTTATGATGTGTAGTAACGAAATGGATAAGTTATTGAACCTACGAGAGAATATGGGTCCTATTTTGGAATCCGTTGAAGACTCTCCTTTGAATATTTGGACGACTCACTCACATTTTGCATTGAGTATTTCCGGCATTCATGTTTTATAAGCTGGTTGTCATAAATAGCTGATACCCGGTTTTTCTTGGGGAAAAATCTTCAATATTCTATCCGCTATCCAATGTTGGGGCTTAAAACTACTCGCAGACATGGGAAAATAAGTCCTAGACCAAGAAAATTTGAATAAAACATCAGCAAATAAAATATTGATCCATATAAATCTTTGAAAGAATTACTCAACTTGCCTTAGTTTCTTAGTTGTGCTAAAACAATTGGCAAGTTCTCTGATAATATCATTTGCAAGAAAGAAGCTTCTTATCCACTTGATTTGTTGTAAGGGTGTAACGAAATCTCGGTTGCTTTATGGCATACCACTTGGAAATTCCCTTTATGACAACGATCTCATAACCGAAATTTATTGAACTACAAAATATAGGTCCGAAGACAAAATCTTTATGTACTTGGGCGGGATACGCCAATTTCTAGGTTTGTATTTCGTCGGTTAAACTTCTGTAATATTACAAAGATCCTGAATAACTGGGATTGCTCATCTTGAGACTAACACCATTGTCAAATAACTTGCGGCTCGATCGAAAATCAAGAGAGACTCTACATTATCATTTGACATTTTAGAAATAATAGCCAAATCTCCCTCAAATTATTTCGTATCATCTTCGATGAACGAAAGACTGATTACATACTGTTGTCCTATTTACGGTAAATTAAGGAATAGTCAAAGTTGTGACGCATTTGGTCATATATTAATTCGATCAGAGATAACTAACAAAACCTAAATACCTTAAATTTGTTCTTATTATTGGGGAAGAACTTTGTGTCGCCGATTGACCTGGTAGAAATAACAGCCAAATCCCCCTCAGACCACACCCTATCTACTTGAAAGGGGAAGGACAGTTTGCATAATACACTGTTGTGTGGATACACTATTGTGTGAATAAGTGAATAAGATAGTATGGTCATAACTAGACTGTCTTTAGTCATAGGCCTGCGCAATTAGAACAGACCTGGGTCTATACAACAGCCACTACAAATCCCTATATCGAGAATTAGAGTTAGCTCTCAGGTGAAATCTGAATAAAATGTTATTTTGGCAACATCAATTTTATTAACGATTAACACTTTGCTTCTTAATGAAGGTAAGTTCAGTGTCATAAGGTAAGTGATGAGATCTTTGTAAAGTCAAGGAGACTGGTTCAGAGGGAGACTCCAGTTGGACATCGGCAGTGATACATCTGGTTCTAATCGCAGTGATTCTACAAAACATTGAAGTACCTCTCCACGGTGGTGACGACCTGTAGACTGCTGCACGTTCGTCGATACGTGTCATCAACTCTCATTCTGTTCTGTTGTTTTCTGCAAAAAGAGAAAAGGTCACTCGAAATAGCCTGCTGCATTTAAAAAGGGAAAATTAACTTGTGTTAAGACTTCTTCCGTTGCAGATGAATAACAGGACGAGAGGTGTTCATGTGCTGTTCCAAAGAGGAAGGGCGCTCGGTCTATAGTCTATGGAAGCCCTTCTGGAGCAGAAGAATGTGATGACGAGGTGAGACTGGTATGGTTGGTGTTTTTGTTTGAATTGTTGAATGTCATTTGGGAGTTTTGGAGTGAGAACTGTTCAACAACTACCAACAAACTATTCTTATCGAAGAAAAATAAACTAAACCAGTAATGTTCGCGTATTAAAACGGGATTGCCTCTCAAGAATTTCATTTTCAGATAATTATTTAAAATATTATAAAAACCATTCATTGAGCAAGTTTCTACGTTTCTTTCACGAACTTTACTGTCTTTTTTTCTCACATATCTTAGCGACTCAAAGGATCTTCTAACCATTTTACTATGTACACACACACATATATATGTTGTTCTATGTTCGAACCATGCTGCTGAAACGGCAATGAATATCGAAGTGCACTCTGATTATCATTAACTAGATCTTTGATTCTTATTTGTACTACGTGAATATCCAGAAACCCGGGTCCGTGCGTATCACGTCAGGTCGACGATGGGAAGGATGGCTTCCCTTTGCAAATACTGATAGGACACAGAAAGTGTGTCAAGAGCCAGCTGGAGAAGAGGTTCTCCTGGGGCTAGAAGCTACAGTAGTAGCCACCCTTAGTGGTTAGCCACATTTAGGTGGCAAATATACTTCACATTGTCGTGCAGCTACTGTCTATACCTCGTTCAGAGATTTATTATTATTTGTACAACATTTTCTTTTTATCTGGCTTCCAGTATATTCTGCTAACATGTAGTTTCTATGAATATATATTAATCTACAGCAAGTAGGTCAATCAACAACACACAGAGAAAAATCTTGTATGATAGCAAAAGAAAAACAATATTCAATCTAACAACTTAGTTTTTATGTCTTAAGTGCTCCGAAATATTCATAAGGACCACAAATTAACTCTTTAGTCTGGTTTAGAAGAAGGAGCTACGTGTTTAATTTAGCAGGGGATGTGTTCATAGCCTTCCCAGAGCCTCCAAGACCGAGAAAAACGATGTCGTTAAGGTTTTATACTTGAACTGTTGTATACAGGCGATTTCTGAAGGAAGAAAGCCATTTGCATGAAGAGAAATCTAGACAGATTGACGTTGATAGAATGGACTGGACATTGAGTGGGACCTCGTGGTTTGGAGACATACTAAGGATAAGGAAATTATGGGTAACCAGTAAGTGTGGAATGCTTGGCTGGAACATTCAGATATGAGGAACGTAGACTACTGAAGTAGCGTCAGAAAAAGCAGAGAGAGAGAGAGAAAGGAAACAGCACGTCTGTAATAGGGCATGTTAAGAAGTTTGCCCCGCAATTATTCAATTTTAAACAGGTAAACTGATAAAAGTATATCTTTGATAGGATGCAAGTCTTTTGCAGATGATTTCCCCAGATATTGTAACTTTTCCCAACGTAGAGAAAAAGCGAAGTACATAAAATAGGTCGAGGTTTTGAACTCAAGACAGAAGTGCATATTTCTTTTCTGACGACGGCATCCCTTTTTGGTATCTCTTCGGTTAGAAGAACGGATAAACATAAAAGAACAAAAGAAGTATTAAAAGGAAAAGAAAAAGCAAAGAATGAGATAATTTCATTCAGAAAACTAGTGTCTTGAAAAATAAGAAATCTTTCAACTTTAAACAAGGCAGCTGTCAAAAGTATGGCAGCTGTCTTCATTTCAGTTGAAGTAAGTAGAATGTTTAATTGTAGAAGTTTATCAGTATTTTGTAGGAAATTTAGATGTAGGCCACACGAATTGGAAAAAGAAAATACAAGATAAAAATATTCTTGGTATATGGCATTGATTTTGTTAATATATCATTTTATATCAATGAGACGAAGGGTGTTTCTAGAAATAGCAACCAAATCGCCTTCAAACCTTATACTACTATCATAAAACAAGAAAGACTCATGAATAATAAAAATGTAAATATTCTATACAGATGGTCATGCTTGGAAGGAGCGTCTTTGACTAAAAGTTGTGCGGTCATAGCAACTTCGTGAAGAGATTCTCTGATATTAATTCTATACAGGTTGTAGACAGGTTTAGAGCCTAGTGAGTGGGATGGCAAGCTGGGACCTATTCTTGATATTTAGAGTCATTTAGAAAATTATGTACGAATGGATGTGCTGTATTTCGTTCGCCAATTCTTTAGTATTTACTGTGACATATTTAGTGACGAAGGCGGCGAGCTGGCAGAAACGTTAGCGCTTCGGGCGAAATGCGTAGCCGTATTTCGTCTGCCGTTACGTTCTGAGTTCAAATTCCGCCGAGGTCGACTTTGCTTTTCATCCTTTCGGGGTCGATAAATTAAGTACCAGTTACGCACTGGGGTCGATATAATCAACTTAATCCGTTTGTCTATCCTTGTTTCGCCCCTCTGTGTTTAGCCCCTAGTGGGTAGTAAAGAAATAGGTATTTCGTCTGCCGCTACGTTCTGAGTTCAAATTCCGCCGAGGTCGACTTTACCTCTCATCCTTTCGGGGTCAATAAATTAAGTACCAGTTGCCTACTGGAGTCGATCTAATCGGCTGGCCCCCTCTCCAAAAATTCGGGCCTTGTGCCTAAAGTAGAAAAGAATCATAAGGCTAATGTAGTGACAGTCGTGTTCTACAATTGACAATTGTCTTGAAATGGTTAGATTTCTCCTTTAAATACATTCCGATGGGCTCCAGCAGGCTGAATCTTACGAACTGTATTTTGACCAATCAGTGTGTGGTTTAGAGGCCACAGTTACACATATACATGTCTGAGTGTGTATTAGGAAAATAATGTTAATCAACAGAAAACCTTCTCCAAGTGTCAAAGAACTTTATTCAAAATTTTTGATCACATTACAGCTATAAATATTTCTCTGAAATTTTTCTTCGATATATTACAACTAGTAGCTTCATTGAAATCAGTTCTTCAGGTAATTATTTTAATTCACACTTATACCTTGATTGCTGAGACAACGATAAAGTAAAAAAAAATATCCACAGTGTTAGTGGTTCTTCAAGAATTTTTTTTTATTTTGTCTACTTTCATTCTTCCAAGAAAAGAAATTGAAATAATAAACTATACGCGTGTCCTACTTTATACATTCGCTTACCTCGTCTAGTGAGTTTACACGCGAATATTCCTATAACTCTGTAAATATCTGACAGCCGATGTACGGAAACACTGTAACAATTGAATGGTGTAAGAATAATATCTAGCCGAGAGGAGGCACTATACTTTACTTTCGTCCCTATTTTAAACGTTTAATTTGATTGATATTAATATGTTGCATTGTTCATCATATTTACTCTGCGTTGTATGAAAAAAGGATTTCACACTATCTTACACCAACGTTGTATCGTGGCACTCCGAGGGTTCCAGTTGATCCAATCAACGGAACAGCCTCCTCGAGAAATTAACGTGCAAGTGGCTGAGCACTCCACGGACACGTGTATCTTTAACGTAGTTCTTGGGGAGATTCAGCGTGACGAGGCTGGCCCTTTAAAATACAAGTACAACAGAAACAAGAAGAAATAGTGAGAGAAAGATGTGGTGAAAGAGTACAGCAGGGTCCACCACCACCCTCATATATTATATATATGTATATATATATATATATATATATATAAATATACTATATATATATATATATATATATATATATATATATATCTATATATATTATATATTATATATATAATTATATATTATATATAATATCTGTCACTTCAGCTCAACCAGCAAACGAAACTCATATTCTCTGTTTTAGTATTCTGAAAGTTTTGTTTCTTTTTTCTTTTTTTTTTGTTTGATATCTTGCCTTTCGGTTGATACTGATCGTTCGTATCTCAAAAAAAAATGGTGGGGGAAATAATAAACTGCAAAGATATCACACCCGCAATTTAACCATGGTGCTTGAGATGGAAATAGACTTAACAGAAGAGAATACTTAAGATAGACAGATTAAAATGATTACTTGAAGAACCGATTACAATGAAACTATCAGTTGTACTGTGATCAAAAGGCAATCAAGTTTTCGAATACACACACACACACACACACCACACACACACACACACACACGCACACACATATATATATGTAATATTATGGCGATGAGAAATGAACTCATACAACCCTCGTGGACGTGTTCGATACACATTTACCAATAGGGAATATATAAAAAAAAATAAGATCCTTCATTTTATAATCAAACGAGAAACTTGCTCAATTAATGGTCGGCATATATTAACATACAATATTCACATTCATATATATATATATATATATATAATATATATATATATATATACATAAAAGATATACTATCATGTGATATAATATAAAATATATGATAACTCACCAGTTAGTCGTGGTTCATAACTCATTAAATATGTCTCCTAGCAATTTCTCCACGCCTTCATTTTTCAACCTCCGCAACTCCACAAATCTGATTATTATTATTTTTTTTTAAATGCTCACTTTTTTTTTGTTTCTTTGTTTTTATAATTACTTTTTCCCGTTAGTCTTGCTGTTTACTGTGCTTCTTCTTCTTGCACAATCATTTCTGTGTCACTAGAGTATGTCAAACGTTTTTGTGTCGTTTTTGTGTTCGTTATTGTATGTAAACTATTCTATGTGATACGTGTTTACAATGTTTATTGTATGTTGTGTGCATGCTTATGTTCAAGGATGTTGATTATATATAGGTATATTATATATATATAGATATATTATATATATATATATATATATATATATATATATGTATATATTATATTATATATATATATATATATAATATTATATAGTATATACATCCTTATTGTTCTCATTCCCAAAGGCATCTGTTATTATGGAGATCGCTTTCTGGTTTCTATTTCCACATTATATTTGGGTAATTTCTCCATTTTTAGAAATATATTGTTGTCTGTTGAATTTGTTACAACCGTTGGGAAAGATGTCTTTCCTTGGTAGTCTTTGAAAATATCGTGACGGTCATTTTGTCTTAATCTTTTTTTGTTTGTTTCAATTGACCGACCTCGCCCTTTTGTATTTCATAATGATGGTATAATTCCCAGTTCCCGAAATATCCAACTCACTCATTCCAGCGTATGCGTGTCTTCTTGATTAAACCTTGGCAACTAGAAACATCATACTTGTTTCCTTCCGACCCTCATCTATGAAACGATTTTGCTTTTATATTCGATTTCGTTGCAATTTTTCTTCATCTATTTCCACTTTCTTCAGCCTTGTTCAGTATTTAAGGAAGGACTTTACCTGCAAATTTCTTACCATGGTGTACTGTAACCCAATTTGTAGCTTAGCATTTAGCTTTACCGTAAGCTTTGTTGTTTCTCTTTTCCCCCAACGTCTCACTGGTATCTTAGCTTTTATATTGTAAGAGATGCGTTCAAAAAAGTATCCACATTACACGTTGTACTCTAAATGCAACAGCCGAGAAATGATGTAGCCTACCGGCACGAAAATTTTCACGCGTGTGCAGGAAAGATGGCGTCACTTTTCATCTAAAGGATTTTGCCCACACGGCATTAGTCTTGGCAGGAATAAATGAAGTCGGATACTTCTTGAACGCACCTCGTATTCGTTGGTTTCTTTAAAGACTTTTATTTGCTTTGTTCATTTTTTTATAGCAATTGAAAGGAAACTTACGCAAACGTCTAAATTTCTTTTAATGTTTACTAAATATTTTCGTAGTCTTGCAATAGATATTTTATACAAATTTTCTCGTTTCCCAACACCCATATCTTCTATTCGCCGTAAATATATTCTTTTTGTCTCGACTTTTGAGTAGAATATCCTTTAAGTACATTCTAAACGATATAATCAGTGTTTTTTCAGTCTAGCCCTAGCTTCCAGGTGTAACTTAATACTAGAGAATCAATCTACACATCTTACCATATTTTTTGGCATTTGGCTTCGTTTTAAATATTAATTTAATTTATCTATAATCTTCCTAAGTGTTTTGACCGTGTTCTAATTAGTTCATTAATCCTTAAGTATTTTTTAAATTCTTATTATCTATATTTCCTTAAGTAGTTTTTATTAATGTTCTTCTCTTCCAGGTTGTCTTGATGTATTTTCTAAAGCCGAATTTCCTGTTAGTCTCTCTACTGTATCTATACACTGCCCAATATAATCCATATACAAGAATGGTTGATTGTCCTCTCATAACATTTGTATTGGTGTCTAATCTGCTTTAGCATGTTTTTAAAACTAGATAACAAAGATGTGGAAAAGAGTTCCCTTCGAATATTTTTCTTCCAATGAATTCATTTTAATTGTTCCTGCTCATGCGTGGCGAGTACTGTTAAAAAGACTTCAGGTAATCAGACCAGTCCATGCTCAGCCCCCTATTCCTTCTTATACTATTTATATCAGTCTGACTGGTGTTCTTATCTTGTTTATTGCTTAACTATTTCGGCTGTTGTGGGCTCCAGTCGTCTTCAGGTGTCTTATGATGAATTCGGTTGTTGTATCAGAAATTCGAAACTAACTCTTTATTTCATCCATGCGGTTACACTGTTCTCACTTCGCTCTTTGCGTCTCGTGATGCAACAACCAAGTTCAAGGCAAGACCCCTAAAGAAGGTTGGAGCGTATAATAGCCGAAAGGTAGTGAGAGCAACAATCAAGATGAGGACATCAGTCCGGCTAATATAAACAGTATACAAAATAGATACTTAATGTTTCATGGCAGTATGTATCTTCTGCGATATTATAGCAGTTAATGGCTTTATTTTGAACAAGCATTTTTTTACGAGCCTGTATATTTTTGGCGTTCGTTATTTCTCCAATCTTTGGGATTCAGATAGTCCTACCTTCGGTTAATTTTTTTCAGTTCTTTCAGTTAATCATTAAATATTTTCACAAGCCCTTTCTGTGTGCCTGTTAAGTATTTCAACCAGGACTTTTCATCTTTAGCTTCCAGCTGTTCGTTTTAATGGCGCCAGTGTTACTTCTTAGAGCCGATATGACTCCTCACCACTGTTCAGTTGGACCCGTTGTTTTAATTGTTCTCTTCTCCATCTTTAAATTCTTCGTCTTTTGTTGTTTATATTACATTGATTTCAGTTTTAGTTTTATTTAGTTCTTGATAAAAATATATCGAGTTTAATAAACTTTTTTCTTTATTCAGAACGACGGGTTCTTTGTCACTTAGCGAACATTTCTGGTTTTAGGCGGTTTTTGATGCCGACTTTGTTTTTTTTCTTTCGTTGCATTTTGGTTGTTTTTGTCTCTCTTTTTGCCAGTTCTGTGTTTCCGTTATTGATTTCTTCTATCCATCTTCCTCGTTCTCTTCTTCTTCTTCTTCTTCTTCTTCTTCTTCTTCTTCTTCTTCTTCTTCTTCTTCTTCTTCTTCTTCTTCTTCTTTCTTTCTTCTTTATCCCCTTCTTTCGCCTCCTCTTCTTCTTTTTCCTCTTCTTCTTCCTCCTCCTCTTCTTTCTCCTCTTCTTCCTCGTGCTCCTCTTCTTTCTCTTCTCCTTCCTCTTCCACCTCTTTCTCTTCTCCTCCTTCTTCCTCCTGCTCTTCCTTCTTCCTCTTTCTCTTCTTCTTCTCCCTCTTGCTCTTCTTCCTCCTCCCCCTTCTCTTCCTTATTTTTCATCTTTTCATTCTTTTCCGCCTCATTCTCCTCAACTTCTTTTTCTTCCTCTAACTTTTACCACTATATCATTATTATTATTATTATTATTATTATTATTATTATTATTATTATTATTATTATTATTATTATTATTATTATTATTATCATTATTATCAATATTATTATTATTATTATCAATATTATTGTTATTATTATTACTATTATTATTATTATTATTATTATTATTATTATTATTAGATTATTATTATCATCGTCGTCATCACCATCATCATCTTAATTATATTTTATTGTTGTCCTATTCAAGCCTGTTTGCTATGCACAATGCAAAACTTTTCTTGTAATTTCTCTTCTGTTGCCAATAAAGAACCCATTATACACTACAAGAAAATAAATAAAATAAAAACAAAGAAAAAATTTCATTATTATATTTATTATTCATGGTTTGCTAATTACACGAAGAGTTTCTTTTCTGGAGTCATCTTGGAAAACCAGCATAAAACATGTTTATGTTTAACACGGACATTCAAGGTTAAGGAAAACGTTAAACGGAAAAGAAACAGACAACTGTCAAAGACTTGTTCAATGGGAAACGTTTACCGAAGCGTTCAATGTTAACGAAACTGTTCATAGAAAAACAAAGGTTTACATTTGTAATGTAGAAGCATCGAGAAATACGTCTTTATAGATCTATTGGCATATTTCTCGAGGCTTCTACATTTGTGGTCTAAATGTAAACAAATTTTCTCGTTCGTAAGGTTAAAGCGTTTAATTTGATGGACGGTAGACGCTAGAGTTTAAGCAGTGGCATGTCTACCGGGGCAGCAGAAGTTGCGCGGTTCGATCTCTGCAAGCAGCTTTCTTTGTTTTTGTTTTTTTCGCCTTTTGTTCTTCCATCCAGCGGGTGAGTTTATCTCACTGTATAATCAGCTATTATTTATAGCTGGATTTGCTTTCGGACACATCTTTAATTAAGACTTATATCAATGGATGTGTTAACCGTTTTAACATTTTCCAAAGTTAACGAATGGTATTAAAACTCTACCACATGTTCAACAGAAAACAGGCATAAAGTTGAGCGACGTTAACAAGGAAGTTCAAGGTCAAAGATATTCCAGAAACAAATACTGAGAAAGAATGCCGTAACAATGTTTACGAATGATGATATTGCTGTTTTCTGGAACGTGCCCATGTCCATCTTCAAAGGTAATCTATCAATGTATTTGTAGAAGTAGTTGTTTATCGTTCTAGTTATGACGATGATAAACACTTTCCTATGATTATTATTAAGGCGGCGATCAGGCAGAATCGTTAGCAAACCGGTCGAAGCGCTTAGCGATATTTCGCCTGTTCTTGCATTTTGAGTTCAAATTCCGCCGAGGTCGACTTTGCCTTTCATCCTTTCGGGGTCGATAAATTAAGTACCAGTGAAACACTGGGGTCGATGTAATCGACTGTCCCCTTCCCCATAAATATGAGGCCTTGTGCCTCCAGTAGAAAGAATTATTATTATTAAGATTGATGTAATTCTTCACGAAGGTAAATAAGCAACGAGAAGAGCGTTATACGATTAGTAATAAATAGAGATTGACTTCGTTTAATGAATTGAACAATATTCCGACAGTATAACTGATTTCCCTGCGTTCAAAATGAAAAAAAAATGAAAAAAAAAAGCAGAAATACAGGATTTCAAAATATGAACGGGAATATCATGCAATCCATTTTATGCAAATCGCTGGCATCAGTTTTTTTTTTTTTTTTGCTTCTTCATAACTGGCAACGAGAAAAAAAAAGAAAAGGGGGAAAAAGAGAAAAGAAAACAGGAAAAAGAACACTTAGTCGAAAAGTTTTGTGTAAATTGTGATGGACTTCTGTCAATTTGTTCATTCCTCCAGGACGAGACGTTAGTAATCCATAAATATATTCATCTTCATATGTTTTGAGGCCTGAAATTGCCGTAGAGTCAGAACATGTTCAGATGTTCATCAAAGTTACGGACGATTGATTTAAATATTCAGCAAATTCCGTCGAAGTACCGTTATTGTGGCTGACGTCATACTTAAACCGCTTGAATCTTCTGTTTCGTTGTTCTGTTGTGCAACCAGCATAAATCAAGTTGATTTGATTTATGCTGGTTGCAATCTGACAGCTTCTCCACTTTCTTTTGGCTGATGATTTGGTCCATACCGACCAGCTATTTTCAATCCTTGATAATTATAATTATGTAGTTTGTTTTAATTTGCTTGTTGGTCTGGATGAATGTGTCCATATCATTTCATACACCATGTTTGATATACATTTATACCACTCCCTATTCATTTTCACGTCGAATTGTCAGAATATTGCTTAGCAGCAGCTAGTATTGGTTGCTGACTTGTTCATGTTTGTGAATCTCCTTGAACTTGACAAGAATGAGACAGCCGAAGATGGAATGGTCAGTTGTCTCATCGCACACTCTTCACTCGATGCTAATGTTTTTTAACCATTACTTTATTTTTGCAGTTATATGTGGTTCCCCATTCATCTGAACAGGTAAAATCAGATCTCCTGCTTTTGCTTTTCGCCCAGAGCGTTTAAGACGTTGTTGAATTTTATTCTGGCTCACTTTCTGACAAGTTTTGCGGAGTATTGGCTATGGAATGGTTTTTCTCACCGTTTTTCTTAACTATATTCTGGTATTCTTTTTGGTACTTTTGTCTCTTATTTCTAACATTTTCTATTGATTTTGTCTCTTCGGCCTTTTTACTTTCTAGTTTGTATTTTATATATATAATATATATATATATATATATATATATATAGATATATATATATATATATATATATATATATATATATATATATATATATATACATACATATATATATACATATATATATATATATATACATATAAATATACATATAAATATACATATATATATATACATATAAATATATATATATATATATATATATATAATATATATATATTATATATATATATATAATATATATATATTCTTAACGTTTCCTTATTACGCTATTCATTTGTCCATTGCTTGCTTATTACGTATTTTGATATCCACTATTGCTATTTTATGATATTTTTCTGTTTGTATAAAACCAAGTTCTCTGTGCGTGTGCGTGTGTTGAGGAGTCTATAAAATCTATTTATATCGGCTTTGTATTACAGATTTCAGGATGTTGTTGGTAGTTTCCTGGTTTTTCCTGCCACTTCTATCCAAATCACTTAGCTACCAGTTGAAGCTGTCGTTCATAACTGAGATGGTTAATGTATATATACCCATTAACTTGTTTCTAGCATTGGCTTCAGTTTTTTTCGTATTTTAGTCTGACTTTTCAGTAGTACCAGACGCTTCTAATTTTCTCCTTCATCTCCGTGTGTTTCATCTGCTGCTAAATATTTATATGAGGAGTTATATCTGATTCTCTGGCATCTGTAACTAACTTAATGTTCTCAATTTGAATTAATGTGCTACTTATAATAGCTTTGAACCACGTGCCTACACTTTTTCGCCGATTTACCAATCGCTCCCTTGTGAAAAGGACAGACCATTTTTTTCAGCTTTTTTTGCTTTTTCCTACTCTATCTTTGGAAAGGACAAAATATGTATCCACTTGGTGGCGTTTTGTTTGTCTCTACGTTCTGAGTTCAAATGCCACCAAGGTTGACTTTGCCTTTCATTATTTCGTGGTCGGTAAAAAAAAGTACCAGCTACACACTGAGGTCGGTGTAATCGACTTTTCCCCTCCACCGAAATTGCTGACTTTGTGCCAAAATTTGAAGCCATTATTATTATTATTATTATTATATTATTATTATTATTATTAAGGCAGCGAAATACTGAACGAAATGCTTAGCGGTATTTCGTCCTTCGCTACGTTCTAAGTTCAAATTCTGCCGAGGTTGATTTTGCCTTTATTCTTTCGGGGCTGATAAATTAAGTACCAGTCAAGTACTAGGGTCGATGTGATCGGCTTTCTTCTCCCCAAAATTTCAGGCCTTGTGCGTATAGTAGAAATTACTATTACTATTATTATTATCATTATTATTATTATTATTATTATTATTATTATTATTATTATTATTATTATTATTATTATTAAAAGTCTGACATGATGTATAATTTTTGGTTATCAAATTCAACACTTTAAAAAAATCACACTTTACTGAGATTAGGGAGATCGACCTAATCTCATTTTCTTGGAATAACATTAACAAGTTAAAACATCATGTCAGGCACATTAATTAAAATACAATTCCAATTATAAATTTATGAAGTTCAACATTTATTTTGTCTTTTCTTTGAAAGTTGTTGCAGTTTGTGACCCTAATATTATCCCTTTTAAATATTTCCTGTCATTCACATAAAGGAGATTTCTTTTATAATTTGTTCTTGGCATCAAGAATCATTAAACAGATATGTTAAGATAAATGAGGTAAGGGGCCTCATAGAAGTTTACGTTTATCATGGGTATAAACCTGATTTTAATTATCTCCCCTATGTCTTATTGTAATTATGCTGCTTTCCATCTTGACAAGACATATGGGTTCTTACAATATTGGAAGGTTGATGTGTTTCTATGAAGTGTCTCCAACACGTAACAGTATGATGCATTGGAATATATTATTTCCTGAGGTTTAGCTTTTTCTTTTTACTCTTTTCTACAACAGACCGGTTCAAATAACCGCTTTTAACAGCCATATAACTCTCTCCGTTATCACACTTTCTCTTCCTCTGGTAATGTGTTTTTGCTTTCCAGGTGACTAACCAACTGGTTGTAGAATTTGGATCTAAGGAATTTGTCTATTGTTGACAAGTGATTTATAGTTTTATAGTTTTGGCGGGGTCACCGTTATTTTTTAGCTCCCCTACTCCAAAATCTATTCATATATCCATTTCTGTCTGATTGTCAGTTCATTAAAAACTACCACCCATCTGTATTAATTATCAATCTTAAGAGCTTTCCAATCGTTTACACTTCTTAATGTATTGGTGAGCTCACTGCTGTCTATAGTTGGGGATATTTGCGATGATATTATTATTATTATTATTATTATTATTATTATTATTATTATTATTATTATTATTATTATTATTATTATTATTATCATCATCATTCGATTTGAATTATGTTTAGTCTCATTCCTGGCAGAACTAATGTGGGAAGCGGTTTACTACATGTAACCTTGGATATCCACAAGCTTTCAATAATCTTTCAAGTGCTCACAACCCTTCTGATAATCTATCCTGTCCCCAAGAGACAAACTTTCTGTAGAAGCTCTACAGGATGTTCTATTCCCATCTCCTTTAGTCAGTTGCCTATAACATTACATTGTTATTATTATTGTTATTATTATTATTATTGAATGTTACCGTGAGCAGATGCATCTTCACCTCACACTGAGAATTTCGAAATTTTGAAAAAAAACATTAATTTTTAGATCATTTTCGACAGAGAACCTCCAAGAATGCGATCAACATTTATCCCATGCAGAGGAAGAGACAATGTCTATCGTTTTTAGAAATGTCTTTATTTTTCTGTTTGAGTTTACGTTCAACACACACTCGCTTCTCACCAGAGAAACATCCTCGGCGAAAAACAAAAGAAAAAAGAGAGAGAACACAGCTACTGAGCGGACAAAAAGTTTAACAAATAAACGAAAAACAATTTAATTTCACTGCTAGACCCATGCATTACACGCAACAAACATAATATTTTACCTGTTAAAAACATCATTTTGAACAATATTGTTGAGAAAAACAACACAAACGCACGGAGAAAACGAGTAAAATTTATTGAGCGAGCGCGTTGTTTTGAGCTACTTAGATAACACTTTCAACTGTTCCTTCTCTAGGGTTGCTAACAGAAAAAAAGTGATTAACACAAGTGGCTGAGCTGACAAAATATATCAACGTGGCGAACATAAGTGACCAAGGAAATGCCTCCTTGCTCGAAACATTTTCTTTATCCTTAAAAGAATGGAGTAAGGTCGCTTTCCTCTGTATTTCCGAAAATAGGGATTTTCCCTATACTCTCTCCTCAAGAAATTACTTGAGGTAGCCCTAGAGTGAGTAATATTCCCCTTTTACAGCGACATCGCCATGGGCGAGAATAGGGCTTATGGGATATCACTCATTCAAAACTCAAAATGGAGAGAGAAGACCAGCCGAGCTTATACTTTATACAAATATTCATAGGCTAGAGCCACAATACGCAGGACGACATAGCACAGATGTCACAAGAAAGAATATTAGCAATGACGTTGATCCTTGGTTCGTTTCCACCACTGTGATACGATACGGAGCGGAGGTGAGTTATGACCTGTCGTGGGTGCGAAAAGAAAACAATGGGACTCATGATGCAGAGCAGAAAACCCAGCTGTTGATATAAATTTAAAAAGAAAACAGATATTTGAGGGCTTTCTCACTCGAAAAACGAACTTGAAAATCAGAATGAAAGAGCAGAGATAGTAACAACCACAACAGCAACAGCAACAAGCAACACCGATCGAGGCTTCTGTCTCAGTCACCAGTCAAGAGCAACAACAACAACAACCACACGAAATGGCAGACAGAAACATCAACAACAACAACTTCACTGACGATGAATAGAAAACTATAACAAACAATAGATTAAAAGCATGTCAAGCGATAATAACAACAACAATGATAACCTGTAGAGTAAGAAGAAGAAGAAGAAGAACAACAACAACAACAACAACAACAACAACAACAAATGCCGAACATTACGACCAACACAACAATATGTTCAACGCCAGGAGTAACAGCACTGAAAGAGAAAAGAGAGAAAATAATGATGATAACAACAACAACAGCGCCACCTATTCCTCAAAGAATCGATCGAAAATTCTCATAGCACCAAAGGAACACTGCGGCTAAAATTGTCACAGTTTTCATTGCTGCAGGGAGCAATATTCCCTTTTTACAGCATAACACAGGTTAAAGCAAGATGGCTTCTAAAGTACCTTTTCTGCAAATATAGCCAGATTCATTGAAATATTTGATTGATTTTGCGAAGAGCCTGAAGATTTGTGTGGAAAGCGGGCAGAAATGTCACCTTAAAGTGTCCTTGGAGATGACAGAACCTACAAAGAATGGAAAAATAAAATACCGATGATCGGTTTGTAACTAGGAAACTAGTCCGTTTAGAATATCTCTAAGCGTGATAAGTTCATCATTGTTTTGTAATGGATCGAGAAAAGATAAAGGTAAAGGAGTGGATGTACTGCTACAAATAAATACCGGATGTTTGGTGGCGGCCGTATAAACAAACGAAGAAGTAACTGTATCTGAAGGAACTCAAAATTCGCTGAAAGAACGGTTGAGAAAGGGGATAGAGATCTTGATCCAAACTATTCC